>NC_141761.1:49128319-49428319 GCF_982258835.1 Parasteatoda tepidariorum | reverse complement strand
TGAATTTCATCAATTTAAGAAATTAAAAAATTTATTCTAGATGACAATTTTTGAATTGTATCAAGAAGTTTGAAACTAAAAGATAATTTTGAAAAGAAATTATATGACTTATAAATATGATGATTAGGTAGGGAATATAAAATAGCTAAATTGATAATATAATTGATGGCTATTTTAATATAGCTTTTGACATATAATTGCATCAGAATTGTTGAAGATAATAGGGCCTTTACACATTTGAAGTTGAAAAATATTGTGCATAAAATATAAAATTGTTTAAAGTTTATTATTGCAGTGTAGGAAGATTCCACCATTTACAAATGTAGTATTTACAGACTTTAAACTTGTAACTAAGTTAAAAAAAAATTTGAGCAGTTCTAATAATTTTTTTGAAAATAAGTATTTTTACTCCCATGCTTAGAAACTTTAAGATGTTTAAAAATCTTAAAAAAGTAAAATTAGCTGTTAAAGACACAACATGTCTGTAACACTAAGTTTTTAATTTTTTCTATTTTCTAATTTTTCTAATTTTTTATATATATATATATATACATATAAAATATATATATACATATACACAGTCTGACCTCGATATAAGGTCACCCTAAGGGACATTACAAAAGTGACCTTATAAGCGGGGTGACCTTTTAACCGATTCATTAGCAGTTCGTAATTAAGCACGTAAATAGTACACATTAGGATTTTTTAAAAATGGTAATACGAACGAAAACGATCAGCCATGAATTAAATATTTAAGTCAATAAATTTTAACAGAATTTGTAAAGAATTAAAGAAAGTTAGATTTTAAAAAAAAATTTAATTTAAAATAAAGCTGTTTACAAATTTCCTCAAAGTGTACATACATTCATTACATCTTACCTTATTTAAAATAATCATTTATGCAGGTCTGTCTCGTTTTTGGTCTCATTTTTCTACCAATGTTTTATAGATTTCGTAACTTCTCAAAATGTTCCTCAGCTCCCTTATGGATTGTAAAAAAATTTCGTCTCACATTTATTGCATTGAAAACTTCCACTTGGGTTACAGCTACTGTCTCAGGACCACTGTCATTGTCCTCAGTGTCCACAACTTGAGAAACAATTTCAGAAATTGTAGCTTGTTTGTTGACTGCAACATTTTCCTAGAACTCGAGAGGAGTAATTGCCTTGTAAGGAAGTTAAATAGGCTTTAGTTAGAAAAGAGCTTCCCTCGCCTCAGATAAAAATGACCTTATAAGCGATAGCAATTTTTAAAACTTGACCATATATCCGATAATCTGTAACAAAGAATTCCTATTCAGTGAGCCGGGACTTCGGAAAGTGACCTTATATGCAGGCCGACCTTATATGCGGATGACCTTATATCGAGGTCTGACTGTATATATATATATATATATGTATATAAATTAATGACAATCTCTAAAAATTGGTGCAAGTGTAAATGACACCAAAACTTATTTTGAGAAAAAGTATTAGAATTGCTCATACTTTTTAAACTGAGTTATGTGATTTTAAAATTTACAAATATGACATACCTAAATACAGAAATTGTCCTATAGTTATGAATCTGTTCTTAGTTTGAGTAATACTTCAATCATTATCTTTAAAGTTTGTCTATTTTTCTATATTATTAGACTCTCCTTTAATTTATAAAATTCTTGTATTTGATTTGTTTTTCATATAACTTTCCCGGAAAAAATTAATTTTGGCTTGTTGAATGTTTTACTTAAAGGAATTATGAAGCATTCTTTTACCTTTTGAAATATTTTTGTACATTTTTAGTTGGGTGAGATTGGAACAACAGAAACTACTACACCTCAGCCAAATGTTGGTGCTGCTGGCCTGTTAGATGATATTTTTAATGTTGGGCAGGCTCCTTCATTCTATACTCCTCCAAAACAGGTATTATAATGCGAAAATTTAATTTCATGTACTCTTATAATATATTTCACATATTAGTAATGTTCAAAATATTTTTGCATTTTTAGGTCTGGTTACCTGCTGCTAGAGGAAAAGGATTAGAAATTGCTGGCACTTTCACTGTTAAAAACAAAGAAGTATTAATGGAAATGACTTTTTATAACAAAGCCATGCAGGCTATGGCAGGATTTGCAATACAATTTAATAAAAATAGGTAATCCAAATGTTTGGTGTTAATATTAATATCATTAATGAGCAATATTTATTGATCGCTCGGATCAATAATATTTTAATGTAGTATTAGTTATACTTTTAAAAGTTGTTGGATATTAGAATAGTAAAAACAAATTTTTCAAACTGGTTATCCATTTATTATTTCAAATTGTATTAGATTTTCTTTTCAAATTGTGGGGTTGAACAGTCCAGATGTGAAATCACTTCAGTAACCACTTGTGAATTTCTATTTTTAAGTAGTTCCTGAGCTTTCATAAATTTAATTTCTGAAAATGTTTTCAAATTTTTTAAAAATTGGAAAATTAATAGATCTTTATGCAATAGATCTTTATACAATACTACCCTGTGGCAGAATCATGACGACATCGTCGCAGAACTTTACAGTTCTTGCAGAGAGATTTTTCTTTTGGGAAGTAAAAAAATTTGGTTTGCTTTTCTGCTGAAATTTGAATGTAAAATTTGAATCGCGCATATAAATGACTTTTTTAAGCGCTCAATTTATGCCGATATCGTAAATCCATTTTGATTGTATTTGAACAGTTATTAACACTGATTTTCATGTGGTCTTTTAGATATCCCGATATATTTCAGTCTATATTGGAAAGTCGAATTGCGCATTGATTCTATCGTTTTTTTTTAACAAATATTGCTTTTGATTTCCACATAGGTTTTAAAACCTGATATTTTTATACGATATTATTTATTACAACAATTAAATCTTGAAACGAGACATGCATTTGAGTAACCTCTTTCTGAAGAGTCCAATTCGCCTGATTTAGTTGTCTATCTGTTTTTTGGTAATTACTGCCATAGATTTCATAATATTTAATTATTTTTGTAATGTGATGATGATTTGCAAAATGCGATAAAGCCCCCCAACAAAATGCTTGAATATTGTCTATGATATTAGAATAAAAAAATATTACTTATTAAAAAAATATATTGATTTTTTTTTGTTTGTAACCTTAAATTTGTATCAATATCTTTGTTATTATTGAAAGTATCTTGCAGAAAATATTAGTACTAGAGAGTTTTGCAAAGAAAGCCTGAAAAAATTCTGCCACAGGGCAATGCTATAATATATTACTATACTAATAATATATTATAATACTTTTTTTCCTATGATTGTGTTAGCTTTGGTTTAGCTCCAGCAAAAGCTCTCCAAGTTCCCTCACCTTTCATGCCAAATACAAGTGTAGATGCTACTCTTCAACTAAACACATTGGGTGCTGTGCAAAAAATGGATCCACTAACAAATTTACAGGTACTATTTTATTTATTCCATTTATGTTTTACACTAATAAAGGAATAAAAGTAGTCTGTCTATGCCGGATGTTCTTTGCCTAAGGAATATGAATTTTTATTAATTCATATTAAGCAACAAATAATACTAGTATAAATTATGAATGGATAGTGAACCTGGCATTAGATATATTTTAATTGGTGCTCCAAAATCTATTGTGCATTACGTAAAAATATTTTTCTTATTTGTATACCTTTTACATTAAGATGTACAATCTTACTTCGATAGCAAGCTGCAAAACAAAGTAACTTAAGATGAAACATTGAGAAAAATGTTTAAGGTTTTTGTTACCACCAAAAGTATAGCAAAGGAATTATATATTGACGGATAATTTAAGTGCTGAAAATTTTAAAGATTGATAAAGAACTTTAAAATTTTCAATTTTATTGAAAAATTTCCTTCCAGTTTTTACCTTTCATGAAGTTTGCAATCTTGTGGTTCATAGGTTTCCTGATTAGAAATATTTTGCTGCTATTCTGATTTTCAGCTTTTTTGTTCTGATATTTCCGATTTTTTTGGTTTGGAATTTTTTATGCAAATATAAATGCTGATTTCAAAAGAAATCAATTTGAAGAAACAATTTTGATTTTTAATCCATATCTTTTTATTTCAACAATGAAGCTAGTAAAAATTGCAAAATTTGATAGTTCAAACTAGGGAACCATCCACTACTTATAAAACATAGTTCAGGCACAGGACTCCTCAGTTCAAGGTACCTTGAACAAATTAAAATTAGTATTAAACTTCTTCTTTGCATAAGAATTGTTAAGTACAAGTTAAAAGGATCTAGGTTTATTTATTTATAATATTCTATCAGTTATAAATTTTAAAAAAATTTCATCCTAATATTAATTTAAATTTCCCCAGGCACATTAAACCCTGTTTAGCCTTAGGATTTCTTGCTTCAAACTTTTGAAATTATTGAACTTAATTAACATTATTACGTTATAAAATTTTTATGTGGATTTTTTTTTAGCAAATGCAGTAAATCTTGTAGAGTAGGCATAGCTGCCAACTGTACTGGATTTCCCAGTAGACTACTGAATTTTGTCAGTTTCTCCTGGTCTACTTGTATAATAAAAATTCTCCTAGTTTTTGTACATTTAAGATAATTCTCTAAAAGTGAGTAATTTTTCTAAAAAAATCCGTAGTGAAATAGTAATATTATATAAATATTACTAATATATTTAAATAAATATTACTTTAATATTTAAATAAATATTACTAATATATAATGAAGCAAGTCTCATTTATAGAAATCAGTTTAAAACTCTTTTTGTTCTAAAATGTTCAATTTACTTTTATTCAGAACTCTCTTTTTAACTTAATTAAAAAATCTTAACTATTTTTTATGAATTAAATGTTTATCACTATTCAAAATAAGTAAATATAATACATAACATTTCAATCGTATTTAATGGCAATCATGACTAGTAAATATTAGTTTTTCTATTTTGATGACTATAAAAATCCTTAAAATTCCCTATTTGTGAAATATTTAGTACATTATGCAACAATTATGACACCTGGTGGCTGGGTGTTCACGCTGGCCTGCCACAGGTCTTGGGTTCAATCCTCGGGCAGGGCAAGGTTGACTTAGCCTTACATCCCTTTATTTGGTCGATAAAATGAGTACCATGAGTAAATAAGTCGATTAATGAGTAAATGCTTGGGGACTAAACACTGGGAGTTCTGCTTTTAGCTGACCACCAGACCAGAACATCTCCTTCTGCACATCAGAGCCCAAGGTCAAGAAAACTGGGATGGGCACAGTGGGCCTTGGTCCTCTTTGGGATGTCGTACCACTGAATTCAGATTACGCAACATTTATCGTAAAATTTATATTTTGTTAAATCTACTGGATTTTTTCCTATCCATCTTAGCAGCCATGGTAGGGTTTTGTTATCTCACAGTTATTA
Source organism: Parasteatoda tepidariorum (assembly GCF_982258835.1). Classification (NCBI taxonomy): domain Eukaryota; kingdom Metazoa; phylum Arthropoda; class Arachnida; order Araneae; family Theridiidae; genus Parasteatoda; species Parasteatoda tepidariorum. The sequence goes on along the minus strand of NC_141761.1, from coordinate 49,422,944 downwards.
ATTCAGTTGTTTCAATCTTCATTTGAATTTAGATTTGATAGACACCAAACCACTATATAGATATCGTAAGATTTTTCAAATGATGAATAGAGGGATTATCCCAATATCCAACAATCTGGAAAAATGGTTTAGTTTGGTTGGAAAATAACTACAATTTATATCCTTTCACACTTGAGGAACTGTGGTTCAATTCCTGGTGGTGCCTTGAAGCCCTCCTGGCTTCAGATTGCTGGGTATCATCTCGCCTGGGAAGTAAATGCAGGTATCCGCGCTCCTGGAAAGTCATGAATTTTGGTCTTCAACAAAATTTGTCATGAAATGTCATGATTTTAACTATTTTTTTAAAAAAAAGTCATGGAAAGTCATGAATTTAGGTCGCCAAAAAATCTAATTATTAAACTGCAATTTACCCCTCCCCCAATTTCTTGGTGTTCCGAATACCTGAATTTGTAACAAACTCCCCACCCTCAGTCATATTTCATTAAAATATAAAATGTTTTTATCATGTTCTTTACACATTGTCTTTCAAAAAAAAAAAAAAAGTTATTTCTAGAACAAATTATCTTTTAAACCTCTGTGATTTCAGAATTTTTATTATTCATTTTTTTATTTTATCAATTTAAAATTCTAGCTGAAGTAAGCCAGTGATTGGGGAATTATTTTTATTCTGAAATGAGAACTGAAAAATCAGAAGTATTTCTCTCCTTTCCCTTGAACAAGAAAAGTATCTTTAGAATATAATCTTGTGGAAAAAGAAGAAAAAAAAAAACTTTTGAGCTATTTTATTGCTTCAAATCTTTATTTTCTCTGTTTTTTAAATTAAAAATCTATAAATATGAAGATGCAGAGTATAACAGTTTTGGTTACACCTATAATTTCTATTAATACAGTAGGAAACCGATTATCCGGAACCATCGCTATTCCGGATAACTGATTTTTGCGGTTTTCTGAATCGCTACAAAAGTCTTTTTTTTTTTTTTATTGTTAAACCCAACTAAAAAAAAAAAAAAATTTGGAAATAATCTTGAAAAAACGAAGTAATACACTAATGATTATTTCCAAAATGATGCTAGGGTAAACATCTTTCAAAAAAGAAAGAAAAATCCTAAAATCTATGAGGAAAAAAAATTTTTTTTTAAAAAAAATAGCGGGAAAATGTATCGAATTTCGATCCGGTTTTTTGGTTTTCCGGTTTTCTGATTTCCGGATAACGGGTTCTGTACTGTATTATTATGAAGCTTTTTTAAATTTACTATTGTGTTTTTGTCGGAGAAAATAGTTACTTCGTAAAGTCATGAAAAATTCTTGGAATTAGTCATGGAAAGTCATGAATTTGAAAATCTAAAATGTAGCAGATATCCTGTAAATGCACAAAGAAGATCATATTGCCGTTATCATGCCATTGGTCACAAAATTGGCAAGGGAACTCGAACCCATAATTTGTCTACCACTAAGGATATTTTACGTCAGCATTTTGATCGGTGCGAGCTGGGTGCAGAATTTGAATTGACCAGCTATCGCTGGGGTCGAATCCGGGTCACCTCATTGGGAGGCGAGCGCTATATCCCCTGAGCCACCACGGCTCAAAGGCATGCATATAATGTAATACCTTTTTAGCATTGTACTTTTTTTCTTTCTTAATCCTTTGCATTCAACTTTCAGCAAGCCAATGAAAAAATCTAAGCACTAAAATTTTTTAATACATAATATAATTTTTTTTATATAGTAACAAATGATCACAGTATAAAGTGGTTACTAATTGTTGCATTATGCTAACTTACCTCTTAGTCGCTAATAAACTGCAAAGGATTAATTCGTAATTCTATACAATTAGAACTTTCTCCTTTTTTATGATTTTATTCATTCAACTATTATATTAATAGATGGTTTTAAATAAATATAGTTTTTTGATGAAGATAATATTCTTTTTTTCTTTAAAAAAAAAGTATACTCAAATTTAGTATTCATATGGAATTCCTTTTCATGTGGCAAACTAAGAAATATTAATGTCATTCTGTCTTTGAATGGTCAAATGAACAATCATATTAAAAAAAAGTTTTTTCTTTTTAGGAAATGTTTTTGTTTCATTTTTCTTAAAACTGCAGATCTGTAAAAATAAGTATTAAAATAAGATACCGAATAATTATAACAACTAATTTCTCTTTGTCCTTATTTTTAGGTTGCTATCAAAAACAATGTTGATGTATTTTACTTTAGCTGTTTAGTCCCGTTGCATGTGTTTTGTACTGAGGATGGCATGATGGATAAAAGAGTGTTCCTTTCTACTTGGAAAGATATACCAGCACAAAATGAAGTTCAATATACAATAGATAACATAGTTTTAAGCACAGGTATACTTGTATTATGTTTGAGAATTATAGCTTTTAAAAGTTTCAATTATAATGCATGTTTGGAAAAAAATAATAATGTAGCTTGTTTATTTTAATTGATAACTACATATTTAGTAGTTCTATGTTAAGGTTTAAAGATCTTATAAATTCCTCAAGCGATATTATTTCATAAATGAAATGAAATATAGTCTTAGTCAGGGTTGGGTTTTTGACGTCAAAAAGTGGTTTTTGACATGACAAGGGTATAATACTGGTTTAAACCGTCAAAAACTGAAGTTTGCAAAGAAAATATATAAACTTCAAAACTACCAACAGTTGCCATGCATTAGATTGAAATTTAATTATACTATAGGTAATTAGCAGATTTTAAAATATTTTTTTAATTAAAATTAAGGTAAAATAACAGATTTAAAAATCTCAGAAATTTATATTCAAATGCATGTGCAGAAAAATTTTGCACAAAAATTGTTTAAATATTTATATTTAAAAAAAAAATTTTTTTGTTGATACTTAAGAAAATTAAAAGTTTATTACTATGCATTTTTGACATATAAGGAACATATAACTAATATTTATAAGGAACTTACAAGTTATGTTGTATAAATACAAACTTGATACAAGTGTATAAATTTTTTTTTAATGTTATACCGAATATCTTTATTATCCAGTATGTTAATTTCAATTTAAAAGTAGTTATATTTATGAATAATGATGAATATAATTCATATTGTTTATTATATTTATTTATAATTATTACACTTATCATTTTAAAACAATTTTTATCTCTTAATTTTTTTTTCTCCACTTGTATTAAGAATACAAATAATGCATATCTTGAAAGCAAGAAGTAATTATTCAACAGCTGAATATTTAGATATTCAACAAAACTATATCATATTCAGCAAAATGAAATTCACAAGTATTTGGATAAACTAAATTTTCAGCATAGTAAATGAATAGGCTGAATATACTGTAAATCGACACTAACTACTCTGTGTATTTAACAGAAAGCACTTAAATTTGTATTGTCTTATGTTAAAAAGATTATTAAGAAGATTTAAAAGAATATTAAAAAGATTTTTCTTTAAAAGAAGATGTCTAATGTACAAAACTGCTAATGTTTATCTTTAAAAATGTCTAATTTTTAGTATAATCTATACTATACGCTAAATTTGGTTATAAATAAATTTCTTAATAATATCACTGCGGATTTTCAATAACACATGAAAATGAATACATAATATTACAAAAGATGTGAGTTTTAAGTACAAGATTTTGGTTACTATTCAAAATATAAGTGTTTCTTCAAAATTTTAAATTTATTTTTTCTAGAACATATTTAGAAACACTATCCCTTATAAAAAATATATAAATTTTATGTATTAATTAAATTTCACATATGAATATAGGTTTTTGACATTTTCGACTTTTTTGACAGTGAGGTTTTTGACGTGACGGTTTAAACCATGGTTTAAACTGTCAAAAACTGTCACGTGTCAAAAACCTGCCAACCCTGGTCTTAGTAAACAAGCATGCATATATTTACCTTTTTGTAATCTATGCAAATATAACTATATTTAGTGTAAGTAATTTTAACAACAAAATCTGATAATTATCTAAATATACATCTATTATTGTTAAAATAACTAAAAAGTGAATGAAGTTAAATGTTTTTAATTGAAAATTTACAGAAAGTTTTATAAGAAACAAAATAAGCTTCTTAATGAAGCGAGGAAAAAAAGGGGAGAAATTCAATTAAAAAGTTCAGTTGAAACTATGATTTCCGTATAGTTGGCGTGTGTGATGTTGGTTTGGGAAACACATATTTTTCATCAATTTTTTTTAATCGAGTAAAAGGTAAATTAATTCGATAAAAATTGAACTAATTATTGTACTTAGTATTTTCAAATGTCCCCAAAAAGAAGTCTTGCATAGTTTACCAGACATGTACTTACTCACACAGAATTTGTTTTATTATTTTAAATTAAGTTATAACTTAAAGCTGCTGATATTTTTATTTGTTATCCATGTTAAATTGTAAAATAACTTCAAAAAAAAATATCAATAGTGTTTTCTTTTAATTTTTATTTTTATCAAAATATGCAACTTATGACAATCTAAATTTTTAAATTACATTATTTTATTGTAAATGACCAGTATTATTTTCCTTTCAGATCAAGTGTCTCAAAAATTACAAAATAATAACATATTTACTATTGCTAAGCGTAATGTAGATGGTCAAGATATGCTCTATCAGTCATTGAAGTTAACAAATGGCATATGGGTTTTAGCTGAAATGAAAATACAGCCTGGTGTAACTGCTTTCACTGTAAGTTAGATTTTTGAATTTGGTGATTATTTATTTACTTAAATGTTTTATTATACCATAAAAGTATGTGGCTAGTGACTTTGTAAGCTAAATATTTGGTATGAATCTGAAAATTAATTGTTTAAAAAATATTGATTTAGTATTAATGCCTGTTTGACTTAGCCATTAAAGTTAAGACTCATTGCTGAAATGCCCTTAAAAAATTAAAGCTTACTATTTTAATAAGTTAATAAATATATAATACATCAATAAAAAATACAATACATAAGATACATCATCAAATCATATTGATAAGATACTCTGTTGAATTTTTTCTTCATGCATTCATATTTAGATTTCATTATTAAGCTATTTGTACACATAAATTTATAATAGCATTAATAATTGAATATTTTTTTGTCTTATAATGAGGGAAAAACATTCAAATTTCCATCTTTTTTCTTTTTTTAAATCTAAATACAAGGTGGTTATTCTTTAATTTTCTGTTTTGTTACATTTGTTTTATGAATTTTTTTTTATACCTACATTCAATAGGCTATCAGTTGTTTGACCGACTGAATATAGGTGAAATGTAAATGTAAAAAGCAGAAAAATAAATTTATGTGAATAAAATATTCAGTATTAAGTAAAAGACACAGTTAAGTATATGTATTTTTTAAAGTATCTTGTCATGTTAAGGTTATTTTTTTATTAAAAACTTATAATTTTTCAATAAAGGCAGCGGAAAAATTGTTATATTCAGTGTAAACATTTATTATATGACATTACTACTTATGGATATGTGTATTTTTAACACACAATTTTTTGTACTGAATTAGGAAACTTAAATATATTTCTTGTCACAATATAAAATTCTGTTAAAAAATGTCCATTAGCATTATTTGTTTTGAAAAATTATGATAAACAGTATTTTATAACTGAATATCTTAGTGGATGTATGTACATGTTAAGTAACATTTTCGTGAATATGGGCAGCTTTTGTGCAGAAACTTCAGAAAGTTATTTAAAATAACATTTCCCGTTGAAAAAAATTTTTTTTTTCCTTTTAAGGGTTTGACTGAACTAAATTCTATTCTATCTGTTGACTATGTCATAGTCAATAATATTTTCAAAATGCCATTTAACATGGTCTTCCACTAAATTCTTTATTTAATGCCTGTTTTGTATTTAAAACATATAATAATGATGTTTTCTTTTACAGCTATCTTTGAAGTCACGTGCAATGGATGTAGCGAGTGCTGTTCATCAAGCTTATGATTCTATTTTGCGTAATTAGTGTTGACGCTAAAAAACGAACTTATAAAATTTGAGTTATGTTTTCATACATTATTTCATAGTTATTGAGCTAAATGTGGTTCAGTGTTCATTAAGTGTATTCATGTTACATTCCAAATTAAATATCTATAGAGTTCTTTTGTGTGCATGTGATTTATTTTTTGGAATTTCATGTTGGCACCTATAAATCATTGTGCTTTATACTCTTATTACATTTAAACAATTGAAAATAATTATCTTCAGAATCTATCCCAATTATGCAGGATAAGCCCTAAAATATTAGTCTGTTTTCCTGCAATTGACATAATAAGTTAGAATTTTTTTTTTTAAATTTTTCAGTTATTCAATTAATAAAAGAATTTTTATATCTTTTCCTTTTATTTTCCTTGAAAACTTTATTTTTTGTATTGAATGTAGAACATAATTAAAAAAATTTCATTAAAAATTATTGAATATTTTAATTTCTTATAACACTGTTTCTTTTTTTAAATTAACAATTCCTCAAGGGCTTTACCTTCTTCAGGTAAATACGGGTCTCACAACCCCGAGGTACCTAGTGATATTTATTCGCATTGTTGAATTGATCTTAGTTCAATGTTTGATTTTATTAAATACTAGTGGGCTGCGCCCCCTGCTCGCTGACGCTCGCCAACCCCCGAAAATTGCTACGCAATTTTATATGGTTTGCTTCGCAAACCAAGCTCGCTACTAACTTAGGTACATTGCAAATGCACAAAATTCTAAGAATACAAAACAATCATTAAAATCCATATAAAAACTTTTCTTTTTAAAAAAATTGCATCTTTTTAGAAAATACTAAGTCATTAAAATAAATTTGAATTCAAATAAATGACATGTAATTTGTTAAACATATTAGAAATGTGATATAGTATAATTAGTGATTTAAATAAAAAATCGTCAAATAAATTCGTTATATATAAATTCGTGAAAAAAAGCGCTTTCGACAAAATACTAAAATAGAGATCTATCGACAAAGACTACTCACTTCTGCCAAGCTTAATAGAATGAGATCGCCGCAGCTGATGCTCTCTGGTTATTTCAGTTTCCGTTTTTAAAAGAGCTATATGTTGAGCCACCTCAGCTAGATTTGGCTTGTGACATTTTTAGCGGCAATCATTGGTTGATTTTCTAGCGTTGCCATTTAGGGAGTTGTAATGAGGCTTTTTTTTTGTTGCCGTGTAAGAGAAATAGTAACGTAAACAAAACAAACGTTGCCAGCGGCGGAAAAGAAATAAAGCCAAAATTTGGGAGCCACATAAGAGAATTATATATATTAGATTGGGTTTTATTGCAGTTGATTAATAAATCAGAATTTTTTTTTTTAAAAAAAGTGTTTTAGTCATTCAACTTACAAAAGAACTTAAAGTTTTATTTTTAATAGTATAAAATACAGTTAAAAAAATAATTGTTTCTGCCACGTAAGGTAAAATATTGGTAGAGATATCACAAATTGTCTCTAAGAATACCTCTTGTATGAGCTGTGAGGGCTCATGGGATAAAGCGTTCGCTTTCCAATGAGGCAAACCGGGTTCAAATCCCAGTCGATACAAATACCGCATTTGGCTTGCACCAACCACAGTGCCGAAGTGAAATATCCTCAGTGGTAGATGGATCATGGGTTAGAGTCCCCTTGCCGTCAGACTAACCATGGGAGGCTCTCGTGATCTTCCTCTCCATGTAATGCAAATGCAGGTTAGCTCATCAAAAATGGCATCCGAGATTGTCACAGAATATCATTGTATCTGTTTGTCAACAAAACAAATAAGAAAACGTAGTTTCTAAAGCAATAAATTTATTTTAAAACATATTAAATTGGTAGACAAACTGTCACAGAGTGACTAACAAAAAGAATGAATACAAAATAATCGGCTTCAACTGAAGCTTAAATAATCTTTAAACAGATAATGGATGACGTCATGATCCATGCCAGAACGTCAAAAGCAAATGAAAAGAAACTGGCCGTTCAATGCAGACCATGACGTTACCGACGTAAGTTGAATGCATGAGATCGGCATCATAAATGACTGACAAAGATTGAACCTTATACCCTTTATTTTTATGTTATTTAATCAAAATAGAAAAACCCTCTTAGCAATTTATTTATCTAACAAAAAAGTCATCACGAAGGCAAATTTCTCCCAATACTCGATCCTGGAGTTCCCTTGTCTTTTGGATTGAGTTCAAAGTTACAAGGCTATGATGTTGAACATTAGTAGTAGTGATAACCCATAAAATTGGGTGGGCTGTTCAACGACGGTTATAAAATAAAATATAAAATGCCTCTTGTGTCCTGAATCACTCTATTGGAAATCACGAAAGGAGCACACAAGCACTAACACAGTTGTTAACTGAAAATCATATGCATTTGAACCATGAGTGCAATAGACACGAATCAAATTTATCCAAGTACATATTTCGTTAACAATATTTGTGCTTCTGTCGTATTAATCAGCGCAAAATAATCTTTTAAACTTAGGCGCTTTAAACATACACTGTACTGCAATTAATAATGTAAGACATCTTTATTATTTTTGTCATTAAAAGATTAATGCTTGTTGTATCATTCTTAATATTTAAACTTTATATAAATATTATCCAAATCTCAACTAGGTGTTTGGGGTTTTGGTGTATGGAATTTGAATAAGGCCCCTAATAATATAATTATAGTACAATAATTTAATATAATAAAATAAAAATAGGTATTCATAATATAATAAATTAAAATAGAAATAATTTGGTATTTTGTAGATCATGATCAATTTGAAGTGAGAAAAATTGAAACATATCAAACAAGGATTTTATATTTCTTATACCTGGAAAAATATTTACTAATGAAAACTGGTTTGAACCTTTGAGAGGAGAATATATATATATTTTGAATGTCAGAAAATTACTAAGACGTTCTTGTGTCATAGAATGTCGGAAGTAATTCTTGAAATTTCAATTTTGAAATCTCAGCTTAGGCCATAGGTACAGTTAAGTTCATACACGAAGTACATACACTAGGATTGCTTGAAGTCAAAAAATTATTTGATATCTGTGAAACTTAACCTTACATCTAAAGAGAAATTCTTTCTGATAAGATTTAAATGTCGGCGAAACTTCTTTAGAAAACGTTTTGAAAAAATTTTCAGTTTTTATTTGGAGTTGCTTTTTATATCAGTGGGAGAAGCTAAACAAAAAGGTGCAACTTAATATGAATTCACTATTAACTTCATCTCCTTTAAACAACTATGAAGTTGGGATCAAATTACATCTATCATTGCATAGAATGTTGTCACTTAAAACAAAATTCTAGATAGCATGTATTCTAAAAGCAACTGATGCGTATATATTATTTGAGGGATTTGTTGTTCCAAAACTTAAACCCAAGGTCAGCATTCTTAGATATCATTCCATTTTTTACTTTTTAATCTTAACTTTTGTTTATTATAAAAAAAAAAAAAAAACACGTTTTTTTATTACAAAGCAATTTCTACGATTTTCTTTTGTGCACAATAGTTAAGCATTTTTAAGTTTGGTGGTTATTTCTACTCAATAATGGATTTATTTTTTGGAGTGGGGATGTATCAGTCGTGAATAAAAAAGTTTTTCGCCAGTGCCGATTTTTAAAACTTCACAGTTATAATGTTGAGTTTACAGGGTCCCTACTGTCTTGCTTATTCGTGGGCCATTTCTTCTCTAACTTTGAACTTTTCCTAGTTTTTTCTCTTCTTATTTGCAATTACACAATAGCCTATAAGTAAATATGTTTTATTTTGCTAGATTTAGTAAGTTTCCAGACATAATGTCGAGAAAGTGTTTGATTTGAGAGTCAGTCTGTAAGATAGGACCACCCTCCAATACACTGGCTACTTCTTTTGATAATTGTAAAAAGACGACCTTAAAATTTTAGGAAATTTTCTGTGTAAGGCATTTATAACCAGATTTAAACTAACAAGTTATTTTCTCCTACACTCTATAGATATTCCACATGGTCCCTTAAAAATGATGCACCATCCCTTAGCTATTAAGATAAATATATGAAGCAGAGTATTTTGAAGCTGTGAACATTTTCCCATCTTAAAAGGGAATCGGCTAACTTTATAGGTATATCTCATGTAAGGATACTGGGGTATCGTCCAGAGTATTGCTTCCTTAAAAGGGAAGAACATGTATTTTATATATTTGAACAAGGAAGGGGTTCATATAGATGTCATTAAAACGATTTTTTAAGTGTTTATTACTAAATAAAAGATGTAGAAAAAATTTTAAGACTATTTTTTTAATGAGTAGTTAGAGAAAATATTAAAAATTGTCATTTACAATGGGGGGTGTTTGAACCCCCTAAACCACTCCATTACCAACGTCCCTGACACAAATATTTAATTTTTAATGAAACACCCTACAGGGCAGTTTTTGCCGAGAGTATCCTACTTTGAAGCATTTTCTGACCCAGTGTTTGAAATTTAAATTTAAAAAACAGTGTTTTAGCTGTTACTTCCAGACTTTAACAATTTTACTTGGAAACACCTCATACTAAATTAATACCTTACCTCAAAGACAACGGATTTTATAATTCGATTTAGTTCAGATTTTAGTAAATTGACCAGTTTTTACCTGTTATATTGATTTTAGCCAAATTACTTAAGTTTTAATTAGGTTCTTTTGATTTTAACTAAGTTTCGAATCCACCTTGTGTTTGGAATTTAACCAAGTTATTTAAATTTTAACCTAGTGCTTGAATTTTAACTGTTACTGTTAACTGAATGTGCAGGAGGTTTTTGATGCCTAGTTTTTGGCGCGGTATTCATTCCTACATTCAACCTACAACAGGCGACCTACATTCAATTCAATTCTTGCGCCAAAAATTTACCTCACTCACTCCGGCAAGTGCATTTTGTACGATCGTGTTGGTTAGAAGTAATCTCAAGTCCTACGAAAGGGTTAGAAACTTCTTTTTTTTTACTGTGAAAATTAAAGGCCCTGGTAACTGCTGGCACAAATTTACTTTTTAATGCATAAAAATAGTAGAAATTCAGATTTCGTTTATGGACTGTTCTGGACGTGACCAATGCAAATAATTAATATTCCAGTTCACGTTGTAATTTTGTATCTATGCTTAAAATATCGTTGTATCATCAATGAGAAAATACAAAACTAGCTTTATAAACATTTATATAAAGAAAAATGTATGAAAAATTACAGTTCTTAATTGTTCACCGAAATCTCTCGATTTAAGATTTTGAATAACATTCACTTTTCCATAATTATGAACCATAAATTTTAATAATATCATTATATTAAAAAAAATATTTTTTGTCTCTCATTGTTATTTTATTGAAAAAGACCCTAAAAATAAATGTCAAATTTAGTGACGTATATGCGTTATTTTACTATTAAATTTAATAAAGAAATTGGAAAGTGACAGAAGCTTAGTTGTAATAGCCTGGTAACACGAAACACGTAAAATGCGCTTTTATGTATTGTTACGAATCTATCGTTTATATTGTATTTTAAGACTTAAGAAACAGAAAAGAACTTCAGAACAATTAATCAAAATAAGTTGACTAGCTTCAAAACTTTGTATTATGTTTTCTATTAGTTTGAATTTTTTTTCTTTCGTCAGATTTGGAAAAAACTTTATGATAATCTATTTCTAATAAAGGAAGCATGAAACAAATTTAACATTACGTAAGGAGGCATTCTTCCTTTTAATACAATTTACTCGGCAAGAGGAATAATGAAAAAAAAAAAAGTAACGTATAACTATGTTTATTTTTTTCGTCTTTTAAAGAAAAGATATTTTGGATTTTTTTTTTCTGACTGAGATAATTTTGCTTATCTTTTTTACTCTGTAATTAAATTCTGGAAGAGAAATATAAACGTTATAGAAGTTACGACTTGTTTTATTTGAAAGCATGGAAGTGAATAAATTGTTTAAAAGCGTGGAATAATATTGAAACTCTATTAAAGTTTGAAAAATTTATCATAGTTATTTTGTCAGTTGTTTTCATATTTATGTTGCTTTTTTTTATTTTTTTTAATCTTAACATACAGAAGTATTACTTGAGTTGTAATTATTGTAAATTTCCGAGATCAAACTTGTATGCAATGACTAATGTATCAATTCAAAGCAATTTACGTATGCAATTATTTAATTAAGTCAAGCCATGCTAGTATTACATATTACATAAGTGAAGAGTAGTCACACATTAAGGTTGTAAATTTTTCTATTATAAGATTATTTTTTTCTTTTTAGAAAGTTTGACCCTTTGGACTCCAGATTCCTTTTACAGTTAAGAAAAAGACGCAAACTCTAAGAGTTTACAAGACAAAACCCACTGTTTTCACAATTACAATATAACACCTAGAGCTAGTTCATTAAATAAAGTGGTTACTGAATATTAAAGTGTAACAATTTACATCAAAATATGTAAAGTCAACCATTTGCAATTTCTTTAATGAACTAGAATGAATTTCTGCTCCATTTGCATCGCAATTGAAATATATTAAAATTATAGGTTCCACTTGCGAGGGACATTATTGAATTTTATTGAAACTTACCTTTCTAAAAAGGATGAAATTAAATATATAGATAAAAGAAAATATTAGGATATTTACTTTGTAATTTAAAAAGTATATATTTATGTTAATTTAGTTTTACTTAAAAAAATTGTTTTTCACCAGTTTCAACAGTAAATGTAGGTAACTAATTTTGTCAAATGTAATTCTTTTGCTGAAAATACTCCTTTTTTCAGCCAGGAGTAGATACTCATGAAATAACCATTTCTTTGTCTTAGTTTTTAAATAAAGAAATGACTTTTAAAAACTTACATAGCATTGCTTATTATTTTACAAAATAATATATTTGCTTTTATCATTAACGAAGCCTAATTGCGATGTTTTGCATTAAACTCTACTATTTTTTTTTGCTTCTAAACCTGGCAAATTTTCATGGCTGTTTTTAGTTCTTATTTATTTTTATTAATCTTTTGCATTGAGTCAGAATGCAAGAAATTTATCCGTAATTAGGTTTTATTGATATACAAGTTAAAGCCCCTATTCGCTCAATCTACAAAAAAGTAGGCATGAGGATTTTGATAAACGAAACTTTGGTTTTTGTGTGTAAAAATAAAGAAAATTGTTGCTTTATTTTTAAAAGAGGTTTAAAGAAATATTTTTCCTTCTTCACTAAAGAACGAGTACTATTTACGAAATGATCAGATAAGAGAAATGATTAAAAAAGGAAAATGAAGCGGAGAAATAGATACACGGTTAGAGAAAAGAAATAGATTCTTTTGGACTAAACACATTTTTTCACAAGTTATGATGATTAAAAAAATTGAAAGTTGAGATGAGTGAGAGAAAAGTGTATTTAAAATGTTTTGGTAAATATATTTTTTCTATAAAGCAATGCTGAGTTAAAAAGTGCTTCGCTTTGTAACTTTTTTTTTTACAAGAGTATGTTTTCGCTTTTTAAAAATTTTATTGGGAATCATTTTAGAACAGATGCATTTAGAAATAATTGTTTTTAAAATTTCTTTATTAAATAAAGCAATTTTGTTTTACCAAACAAAGGTTACATACGAATGTACTCTATCTATTTTATTTAAATCTATCTATTATCTATATTTAAATGTACTAAAATTCCCCGCTCTTACCAAACCCAGATTGTTTGGTTTTCATCATTATTATTTTCTTGAGTCTACAGTTCCCAGAGAAACAAAGAACATTTTATTAATAAATTATATAGTTATTATAGTTTTATGCAAAAGTGAACGTAATGCGATAAGTGATGAACTAGGTATGAAAAGTACTCAACTGCATTTTAAATTTTTTTTTGGAATGCAGAATGTGTGATCGAATAAGAAAAAATAAATTAGACTTATTATAGTTTTTATCTCTCTAGAAAAAACTTTTTTTTTATCTCTTTAGATCAAAAAATCGTAAGGGTCACTATTGACTCTGCTGTTTTGATGTTCAACGCAACGTTGCGTATTGCTTTGCTGCGCTAAATCTATAAGACATAGGATAGGGATGGCGAACCAATGGCACGCGTGCCATTTATGGCACTCGACGCAATATTTTGGGCACTCCACCGATCACAATTGTTGTTACACTGTGAAGCACATGTAACTATTAAATTAAAATTCACAAAAAATAAACAAAATAATAAACAATATTAACAAAACAAAAACTAAATTAATGCTAAAAAACAATTAATAACCATAAAAAACAAGCTAACAATAAATAACTAGCGAAAAAAATTAACAGTCCTGCTTAAACTAACATCTTACAGCCTAATATAAGTTATTTGTCATCTAATCTGCATCAACAGAAGTCACACTAATGTTACTTGAAAGTTGAATCTGAGATATTGCAAAATGTTTTTTTTTTAATGTAAATAAAGAGTTTTGAGTTGATAATGTTTACTATTATTGATTTTTCAGTAATCACGAAGTCAAAATAATTTGACGGCACGTCTATGACCTCATTAAGCAATTTTTTAGCAAAACTCTACCGCAAGCTTATAGAAGAATGATTTCGAGTAAGATAAGTATAATTCTTTGCAAAAACGGATAAATAATTAGTATTGAAAGCGAAATAGGCGAGAAAAAACAATGCACGAAATAAGCTCTTGAAATTGCAATAACTTTCTAATAAGTTGGAATTGAAAAAGAAAAATAAGTCTATAAATAAATATCGTACTTTCAGAATGTCAAATTTTAATTTCATAGTTGTATTATTGTATGGTATAGATCAGCCTGTATGGTTTTTTATTATAAATTTAACAGCTAATTATCAGAAATCCTCGAACTAATTATCAAATTTATTTAAAAATAATTTTTTCAATTTCCTCCTACTACTTGTGCCTTTTCCGAATTATCATCGTAATTCTAAGTAAGTATAGTCTTCTTCGTAAAGTTTCTAACTCTTTGAGCAGCAAAAAAAAAAAATTGTAACGTAACATTGCATACTCCAAACATCGTCTGCTCTTAAGATATAAAGAGAGATAAATTTGTTAAAGATTATAGAACTTAAAGACGTTATTTCAAAACTACTAGTATGGGATACTAATTCTAGCTACAAAAAGATTTAAACAGATGAAATAGTTCAGAGCTAGCATTTATGAGAATATTTGGTTGTGAAATTTCTTTGAGGAAAAAAACTCTTATTTTTAAGTGTTGGCTTTCTTTTATCAAGCATAAACAGCAGTTCAGGCAATCACGGCTTTTGTGCTAGAAACAAAACTAAAATGTCAAATATGGATCCTATTTTGTGCAATTCCTCAACTCCTTTGGCTTATTTACATATTAGAATATCATATTTGATATTCTAAATATCTGATTATCTAATTCTATATAAATGTAATATGGCTAGACGCACAAGATTTAATGCGTAATTTATCAAAAGGGACATTCAGTTGTAAATTAATATTAGTTAACTTCTCTTTAATATTATATCTTCATAAGGGTGACTTTGTATACAGATTCCGTAATGCGTGAAAGTTATTATTATATTTTTCAAAAACATATTTTGTAAGTTTGTATTCATGCCTGAAATATCTTAATACTAAGTATGAAATTCATAAAAATAATTTTCTTATTCACAAAAAACCCTGTGTAAAATTGTAATTTCCAATTTTCCTTCTAACTTGGAATCAACACTGAATTGAAATTTATCTTTTAGGAACGTAAAATGTTTTTAGGAAAATACTTACTCTTTTCTAGGTGATCATTATTCTTCCATCTATTCATTCCATCTATTAAAAACAGTAGCGTAATATAACAGTAAATACAATTGCATCGTTGTAGTACAGAGTACTAATACACTACTCAGAACAATTAAAGGATATTGAGGTAGTAAGTTGATTTTGCACCTGGAGAATTGTTTGAATTATTAATACATTATTGACAGATGTAGTCGGCTATATGAGATAAAAAGGAAATTTGTATGGCAGAAAAAAATGCGTTTTATTGAGTATTTGGGTACAAAAAGAAAAAAACACAATTTGTGCAGATGAGAAAAACAAATAAAAAAAAGGTATTTCCTTAAAAGAAAATCCTTTCTAGTAGGGGGGTTTGGTAAAATTAATTTCTCAGTGGTGTTTGCGTTTTTGATGTTAACACGGACCCACGAACAAAAAGTATTATAGTAAAAATATTGATCTTTCTACTATGTCGGTTGTTTATGGTGTGGTATTGCCAATTCCAGATATTGTTCCATTAAATTTGACATTAATTTCCAATGAGTACACCCACCCGGATGAGAAGAATCTGATAAAATTACCGCACTGCATGGTAATAAGATTTCTGAAAATCATTTCTGAAATGCTTCGGTAAAAGTTACCAAAAGTTGTTTGATGTTCCCACAGAGCCAGAAACACGACAAATTTTACCATCTTCTGGTACTTTGGACCATATTTTTTCTTAGTGCGGTAACAGAGAGGTGCGGTGCAGGAACAACAAAAGTTTTCTTATTTTTATTTCCTATGAGCTGCACAATCAGTCTTCCCGATGAGCAGACCTAGTGCTTTCTCCAGAAGTGGTATTCACTCTTTCAGGACCACCACAACGGGTGAGATACCGTTGGCCATGTTAATTTGGACGTCTAGTTTCTGCCAAACTAGATGACAGCACCGAGACTCTATTTGGATGCTAAAGTGCACTAGGAATTTAATTTTGCCGGAAATGCCAAGAGCCAATAAGGCACTGCAGGGTTCTTTTACATGCCGCATAATCATACGACATGGCCGCTGAGGATTTTCTGCACAACAAAAATATATATTCATAAATTTTTTGCCTGATCCAAATGAAATTAGAAACATTACCATTATATAGTTTTTTCTCCGCGTTTATTTTCCTCACAGATTGATGTTACATTTGTCTTCGGTTCTTGCTCAAAACAAAGCATAAATATATTCCATAGACAAAAGCACTCAGTAATTTTTTTCCTTTTTAGGAAATTTGGATATAGCAAGCTTCATAACTTTTTATTACCTGTCCTTACAAGTATGCATCAATGATTATTATTTAAAGGAGAAGAAAACTTAATGTTTGTCTTTCCGAAAAGTAATTTATTTATTCCTCATGAAAGGAAAGATTATCGTTTAAGGACATGCAATTTTCGAAACAAGTAGTACTTATTATGAAACATCCTGAGACATATCGAAAACATATCGATAAAACGCTTACTTTATGCAAATCATTCAGAGTCAATTTAGTAAATTATGCATTAGAGCAAGAATTTTTTAATTTAATAAATAAGGAGTGAAAAGAACCTCGTTTCATACTTTAAATTTTTTAAAATCTCAAACAAATGAGGAATAAAACTTATACAAATGGAAATAAAGGAGTTTTCATGTACAGAATTACAACAAAATGGAAACTTATTATTAATATTCCAAGTATTTACTATTTATAAAAACGACTCTAAATGCTTATTAAATTAAAACATCCTTTCATAAATTAAAGTTGAGCAAAGTTTGCTGATAAAGTTCGCTGCTTAAAGAAATTATCTTTTCGTTAAATAATATGAAGTTAAGCACAAGTTTATTGACTCCGAAGTACTCTAGTGCAGCGGTTTCAAATTTTTTTTTTCGCTATGGAACCAGACTACGCATTGGACACACCCGCTTGAAGCACAAATATTGAATTTTTGCAGAGAATCTCTTACAGTAAAACATTTTCTGACCCAGTGTATGATAATTAAACCTAAAAAACGATAGTACTTTAACTTCGAATTCCTTACTTAAACATTTTTATTTGGAGACACTCATCCAAACTTAATACTCTACCTTAAACATATCGGGTTTTACAATTTGATTTGATCAGTTATAACCAAGTTAAATAATTTTAAATTAGTTATTTTAATTTTTTAGACAAGTTGCTCAATTTAGCCTAGTTGCTTTGATTTGAACCAAGTTACAGTAATTTGAAACTAGTTTTGGGCGTGGTATAGCTAACCCATGGCTCGTGCACCAAAAATTTCAGTCAATCGTGCTATGGAACCCTAAATGGTTGACTTTCGTGGCGGAACCGCCCCAGGCTTAATGAATAAATATTATAAATATAGTAAACATATAAATAAACAAAAAAAGTTTTAAACATTTTGAAAAATATTCAATAATTGAAATTTTATTATTTATTTTGAAATCATTTAGTGAATGAAGTTAGAATAAAATTTTTTCATCATCTTGTTTTATTAAAAGTCTTCAAATCGGGTTTTTTTTGTCAGATATTTGAATTAATATGTTCAGAGCTCAAACATATCTAATTCTTAATTTGATTTTCTTGTCTAGTTTTTAATTTGATTTTGTAGTTTAGTTTTTAATTTAATGAAAACTGAAAATGAAGGAGCTGAAATTTGGTTTCCATGGAAACAAAATCGAAAAAAGATTAAATTAACTGAGGAGAATGGTTATAAGAGAAACATAATTTAATTTGGTTATTTTTATTCGATGCGTTTTGATTCTATACTAATGCAAGTATTAATAAATGCATGTTTTTTTTCATTATTATTCAATATTTGTCATTAGAAGAAACACTGTTTTTAATTTAGCTTTCCTTTTGTAATTTCTTTAAAATAACGGAAATATTAAATATAAAATGGATAATTAATTGGATATAAATTTAAATATGGATTTCGAAAATCATAACTGGTTAAAGAAAAGTTCTAACTCTCGGGAAACCCTTTTGACACTACCATGGAACGCTAGGGTACTGCGGAACACTTAGGGAGGCACTACTTTAGTGAAATATAAATATGTCCTACCACTAAACAAATTCAACTCAACTAGTGATCTATCATTTCTTTCCTTTCCTCAATATTCTTCATCCATTTGTTTTTGCAGCAGGCATAGTTTCAAACACTGTTTAAAAACGAATAATCAATGTAACTGCATCTAACTATTTGTCATTAAACCAAATCAAGAACAAATAGCCTGATTTGGTTTAACCAATCACTAAGTGAACTTCTCAAAATTAAAGAACTGATGCGAAAATTTCGAAACGGATATCTGAAAATGTACTGTTTTACCTTTTAAATTATTTAAAAATAATACTTGGTAGAGAATCACTGCTAGAGTTTTCTGTTCTCAGAATCTTAAATTGGAAAGGTAAAATAGTGAGTTTTCAAATATCAGTTTAGAAATTTTACTATCAGTGTTTTAGTTTTAGGCGGATGTTGGTCAGCTTATAATAGCAAAAGTTATTTTCTTAGATCGTGATATTAAGGTATCCGACTCATTTCGGTCAATTTTTTTTAAAAAAAAGCTTAAATAATAAATTCAAAGAGAAATTTAAAGATTTATAAAGTATTTTCACAATAAGGACGAGTTTGAGGTTTAAAAAACTAGAACCACGCTAACAGATCTACAACACATTGTAATGCTTAAATTCCGGAATTTTTTTCTAGATCAATAATATGATTACCTATTTTTTGAATTAAAATCTTAAACACAATATAAAAACTAAATTTTATTTTTGTAACTTTTTATATTGTTTAATAATTAATTTTTAAAGAAAAATTATGAATATTTCTTAGTTTGATAAAAATAACAAATTCAAAATTAGACTTAAGGTTTTATTTCAAAACATTGTTGGCATAATACAAAATTTACGTACGAAATTTTAAAGATTTATATCATATTATTATTATTATTATGTTTGTAACGTATATTAGCGTAAAGAAATTTTCTAAAAATCAGCGTTCTTCAAAGAATGCATTTAAAAATGCTAGAAAATTATGAAATGACGGAAAATTTTTATAACAAATTAATTAATCGAAAATTAATTTATAAAAACCAATTCCATTAGTCTGAAATATATAAGACATTCAAGTAAAATACTGTAAAATAGTCAAAACATAACAAAAATATTTTAGTTTCGATTTCCGAAAATTACTTCCGGTTTCATCTGTCAGCATACAAAAAGAAAAAAAAAATTATAACTCTATTT
This sequence comes from Parasteatoda tepidariorum, assembly GCF_982258835.1. Classification (NCBI taxonomy): domain Eukaryota; kingdom Metazoa; phylum Arthropoda; class Arachnida; order Araneae; family Theridiidae; genus Parasteatoda; species Parasteatoda tepidariorum. Next base: position 49,403,028 of record NC_141761.1, on the reverse strand, counting down.
CTAAAAATCTGAGATAAAAAACTTAAATATAAGTTTGGACATTAAAAATAATTCTAATTTTCACCCAGTCGAATACATCAAAATAAATTCAGAAATAAATTCAAATAATGGGGTTCAAAATAAATTCAAAAAATGTGGTTGAGATTTAAAAATTTTCTGATAGCAATTTGTGATTTTCGAACTTCGTAATGTCACTCTTTTAAATTATGCCAAGAAAATTAGTTTTTTGAATAATTTGAAAATCAGTATCTAATATCGTATTTAAACAAAAAAAAGTGATATATGGAAATTATTGCAATGATTTATATTGACTCAAATCTTACTTTAAAAATAGAGAAAAAAAGATTAAAATAAAGAGAAAATGAATTAGTTTAAAGTCAATATTCGCTTTTTACTTATAGCGTTTACAAATTAATGTCTTGAGAATTCAATCAGTTGTGATTCCTTAGGCTAAAGAAAAACATAATGTGTTTAATGAATTTAACTTCAAAAATGTATAATCCCTTTGTTAATAATAGAATTTAATTCAAAAGAGATATAGTTCTTAAATTAAAAAAAAAAAAAAAAGAATTCGATCATATTTTATTAAACAACTATTGTTTATAGTTAAAGATTTTTATCTATAAATCAAAATCTATAACTTCAGATATACCAATGTAGAGTGATAATATTGATTCTGTAAATCCAATAATTGCTTCTGTTATTATGTGTTTAAGAGTCATTCAATAGCAGTTTCTTTTGTTTATTAATGAGATTTTTTTAACACAGAGGATTAACACCAGGTACTGTTGCATAATTAAGAGATTAAAAGTGCATTTTGATGTTAGTGTTTTTAAAGGAAAAGCAAATAAATTTTTTAAGTGCAACCGTTAATTATCGCTAAAAATGTTTATGCTGCATTTGTGTAGGGCAAGCATTAAGCTTACTCGTTTTTGCTTGGGGATCATAAGGGCTTGATTCATCTTCTATTTAGAATGCTTCGCTCTTGAATAGGACTTGTAAGGCTAATTTAACGATTTGATAATATTTTAATCATGTGCTCATTCTATAATAGACAAAGCCCTACCGTTTTTGGAAGTTCTTTTTTAAATCTTCAGAATTTTCGATGAAACTCAACATCTTAACAATTTTGCGTTTCTACGTATTATTAGTATAGTATATTATAATATATATATATATATATATATATATATATATATATATATATATATATATACAGAAGAGCCATTACATTATGACCACTCTGCTAATAACATGTAGGACCGCAAATGCTTTATTGGATTAAGGTCAGGTGAATTTGAGGGCCAAGACATGACTTGAAAGTCACTGGAATGTTCCTCGACGATTCGACCCTTATGACATGGTGCATTATCCTGTTGGTAAACACCATCCCCCGCAGGAAAAACTGTTGCCATGAATGGGTGAACCTGGTCTGTAACTACGTTCAAGTAGCTTGCAGACGTCAGGGATTGTTCTATGAGGATTATGGGTCCTAATGTGCCCCATGATAAAATTTGTTCCTGGGCGAGAAACCATGAAAACCTGGGCGAGCCCATTGTTATAGATGGAGGGTGGTCATAATGTAATGGCTCTTCGGTGTATATATATGTTTGATGCCGGCAATGTATATGTATATTTTCTTTTCTTTCCTGTTAAAACTAGATCGATAATGTAAACCATAAAGCACTTATTAGTTCAGTGATTAAATTTAAAAACTAAGAGTCGCCATTACTTTAACTATGACTTTCCGCATTTATCTATTTTACTGGAGACAACATACACCGAAATTTTACGGACTTAAAGACACTGGATACTTTTTCTTAATTTAAATCATAGTTTTATATCAACCAAGTGGCTGGCGTGGTTTAGTCTATATTGGATTTTGCACAAGAGAACAATAACTAACTAATTATTCTGATTTTCTAACGATATAATCAATTTTATCATAACGATTAGAATTTATTCATTAGTTATAAAGAAAAAAAATAGCTGTTTCACTTAGTTATTGGTGCAGTATAGCTACTTTTAGCTCTTGTGCAAGCTAACTTCTATTAACTAGTTACAAAAATTTACTAAACAATTGAAGATAGGCTATTAAAGCTGTCATTAGAAAAATAGTATCGTTGTTAGATCAATAGAGTTGTCTAAAATCCTGCAAAATAGTTCTCTATTCTCTATAAACTTATGTATTCTAAAAATAAAGCAAGTTTAGGTACCACAACTGCTCTAGTAATTCTAAACAAATTAACTCACATTTCGAAACGTTGAATAGAGTTTTAGTAATGGAATTATTTAAAATGCAATTATATGTTTTTTTGACTCTTCAGCTAAGTGTTAAATTGCACAAATGAAGTCATTTTCTATTATTTTAAGCTCTCTCTCGTTTGGAACAAAAGGTGAAACAATCTCGGTTATAAATTCAATAGTTCGCAGAGAAAAGGCATCAAGAAAAGTGGTGGAAATAAATTTCACAAATAATCTTGAGAGATTGGTTAGGTGGATCAGAAAAAGACCAAAGAGCTGGAAGAACAGATTTCTTTGAATCCTTTTTATAGTCGTGATTACTGACTTCGAGACAAATAAATCCTTCTCAAATACTGGGATCTACCTTCAACATTCTTTCGAAGATATATTTGAATCATTTGTTTCAGATTTGTGGATGTAGAACGTTCTTAAGAAGAAGAAAAGACATTTTTTCCCTTCTTTAGATCTCTTTTGCCTAAAGAGAGGAAAGAACATTTATCTGTTTTCTTAGATTTACTTCAAAGTGTGAGATTATGCTAATTCTGTTAATTAAAGATTGTCTTAACATGTAATGCTTCTTCGGTGTGTAATGACTTTGTCTTTACTTGAAGCTAGAGTTGTAAACAGTAAGAAATTATAATGTTATTATAAAAAAGTAAACATTCATTTATATGGATACCATTATTATTAATTAAGTGTTCACTCAGATGCACGTGTTCCATACTCTCTAGAGAGAAAATAGTTTCTATTTTTTCGCTTCGTTCTTTTCTATTAACGTCAGAAACGGTATCAACACACACTTTGTTTTTAGTATCGTAAGGTTCAAAATTTTATAAGATATTATGCTGTGTATTTACTCCTTTATCCATTTTAATACATTTGTATTAAGAAGGCAGTTAATTTCTATAATTAAAAATAACGAGTACATGTTTTTTTTCCTTCTTAAACGTAAAATTAAACGTTTAAAGAAATAGTTAAAAATGACGTATTTTATACGATAAAAAAATTTCTAATATTTTTTATGCATATCCAGGGGGGGGGGGGCAGAAGTCTGGAAAAGTATTAAAAGTAATTGAAAAAATATACGGGAAGACAGAGTTTTAACTTAATCCTACTTTACAAAAAGCATTTGCAACTTTATGAAATTAAATCTGGAAAACCTAATGAATCCCTAAAATTAAAGTGAAATTAAAACCTATAAATTTTATCACAAATTTATTAAACATTTGTCACCATTTTTGAATATTTTCTAGTGTGTGGCAACCCTGCTATTTAAATGTGATGAAAAGGTTAAGTAACATTAAAAAAGAATTTATTAAGAAGAAATCAGCAGTATAGTATTTTATGCTCGGAAACATAAAAGAACAAGATAGTTTCAGTTTAAATCACCAATTTCGTCATTATAAAATACTTCCTTAAAGTGAATTTAAAACAGTTAAATCAAAAGCAATTTTTTTTAACTATAACTGAAATTAATTACATTGTAGTTACAAAAAGATTCTAATTAAGATATTTTTTTATATTTAAAAAAAAAATTTTTAAGGGCTAAATTGCATTTTTCATCAAAATGCAAATGAAAATATGTCATAATTTTTTGCTTGAAATTAAAAGTAATATCTTTGTAATTAGAGGCTGCCTTTTTAAGATAGAAGTTTAAATCATTACATGTTTTATAAAGCTTAATGTGATTAATTTATTTTTTAATCATTTTCATATTACATCCTGTCCAGAGCTTGAAGCTCAATTGACAGTTTTTCAGATTTTTTATAGTATTCGTAGCTTAGGAAATCCTGTAATTTGTTAACTAAGTAAGGAGGATTGGTTTGGTAGTTAATTATTCTATTGACAACACTTTAAAAATTAATCCACATCTTAGACAAATTCATAAACAGTTTACCTTTATGAAAATAAGTTTGTAATATGGCAATTAAATGTAGAAAATGATAGAAGAAACAGTAGGAAATGATAATTTTTATCAGTTTTTTTAGTAAGATAAATTAAATAATTTAATCTATTCACATTTTCTACGAAGATATTTCTGGTATAGATACAAGAAACGAATGAAATAAAAATAAAAATATGACCACCGAAGCCGACGTCTTCAGGGGGTACCGGCCTCGGTAGCCATTAAAAACAAAACCATTTCTATTTGAGGGAGAAGCAAAAGCTTAAAATATCTCCCTCAGTACCCCGATGGTTTTGTATAGAGGTCCAGGAAAAACAAGATACATTCAAAATAATTAACAAATTAAGAAAAGAAAATCATTCAAAATCATCAGCAATGATATCGTCCTTTTAGTTCTTTACCTTTAGCCCTCCATGCGCTGTTGCGCCACTGAGTTTTAGTTTTTAACCATTTGAGTTTATTAGAGAAAAGGGTTATCCCCATTAAGTAAACTGCAGAGGTTTCTTCACAAAAGAACATTCCTATTTCTTTCTCCTTATTTAGCCATAGATTTAAGTTCATAACTTATTGTAAAACAATATTATTTAGGCTTAGCAATAACATTCTTTTGCGTTTGAAATTGAATGGTTTAACTCATCTTTTGGTTTAAATATAGTTTTAAACGTTTTTAGTCAAAATATAGCTGATGTGTCAAAAATTCACACCACTTACTCAGTCTTGTTTCATTAAGCTTTACATTGAGCTAATCAACGTCTAGGACTATATTCCTTTCGTTAGAAGGAAAAAATTGAGTTTCAACCTGGAAACGGGCACAGTCTAGCCTTTTCTGGCTCGTGCCAATGAACTTAAACCACTCAATCAAGATCTAAGTGTCAGATTTATTGTGCTAAACATGTCGTTATTTTCTTTTCAAGCACCTTTAACCTCAAAAAGTATTTTTCGTTAAATTCATTTTAAAATTCATAAAAAGTAAAACACTTATAAAACATTAAATGGTAATTCGTATCGTTTTGTTTCACTTTCTTGTTAATAATTTTATTTAAAATCAAGAGGAAGGAAAAATAAAGCTCGTAAAATTTAACTTTCTTTAAATCTGTAGTGAAAAACGATCGGGATAAGTTAAACGGATAATTTTTAAATGTTTAAAATAATGACTGGTATTAGTCTTTCTTTTTATTAAAAAATAAAAACTCCCAGACTTGTTCATTTTTTGCCGATAGTTGAACAAAAATACAGACACGAAAGTATGGAATAAATAATGGATTTCGTGGTATGTCTTAAAATGCAAAACACGGAAATTCGGATTTATTTGCAGACTCTTTTCACTTAAATGTATTCCTAGAAAAGGAAAAAAAAAGTTTTAGACATTTTGAATATATTTTATTTCAAAACCTTTATCCAGAACATATGTGAAAAGTTTCGATTCATTAGTCTTTAGTATGATATACTAAAATGTTCGATGAATCGATAGTTGGGGCTGGTGGATTCGCAAACTCAACAATGTAAGGTGGATTCCAAAAAGTCAAGCAAAGGAATCAATTTTAACATGCTTTTATATTTTGTTATGTTGAATTTAAAACGAAAGAAATCTATAGAAGCGAAAAATAAAAATTTTATAAAACCGAATCGCATGTATGTTAAAATTTTCCACTGTCTTTTTACTGTTACTCAACATTTCTTTCTTAGTTGAATTATTTTGATATATATATCATTTGTTGCTACGTTTTTATTAAATCGTTGGCACGTGGGACCTGTAGCAAACGAAATTTCGACCACTTTTCTACGAAGTGCAGCTCCCCAATTCCTAGTAATTCCTCTGCGTCTGCTGACAGTGCAACTTTCAATCTTATGAAAACCACTACAGGCAGAGTTTATAGCGATATTGCATATTTTTTATTCCCGATCAACACACGGGCACTTTTTACTAAATAAACCACAATTTTCTAGTTTCTGTTTCAGAATGACATTCATCATCCTTACATTTTTGCGTATTTTTAACAGAAGGGGAGAGTGGGGTCAATTGTAACAATTTTTACTTAACTCTTTTTAACTAACAAAAAATCCAATATATTACTAGTATTAATTGACAGACGAGTAAAGTAGACTTTCCTCTACTAGAAAAAACCCCCTTATTTTAAATGTTATTATATTAGTTATTAACAATTTTTGACAGTTGTGCACTTGTTACAATTGTCCCCACTTACGGGGTCAATAGTAACAATTCATAAATTCAACTAAAACATAGTTAATTATACATATTATCATAGTTGTGATATATTTTTTTATTGATCAAAATAGTAGTGATATTTTAGGAGTAAAAATAATAATGAGCAGAGACCTAAAGGGTTAAACTTTTAACGTTAAGGGGTTAAAAATTTCAATTTATGCTGTGAAAGGTGACAAATAAAATAATGCACATGCAGCATAATATAAATGATATAGGAAACTATTGGTGGTTCTTAAAGAGTTAAGTAATGGTTTGTAAACATAAGATTATTTATTTTCAGCTGCTACAATCGTCCCTTTACTTATTGTTACAATCGTCCCCAACACGCCATTTCAGATTCCTTTGTTAAAAACAATGCTAGTTATTTAACAAAACTATTTTTTTTATTGAAATGTTAATTAAGATGTCCACTTACATATTCGGTTAATAATTTTTATTTGTTTAAACAAAATTACTTTCTTACAATATAATATTCTAATACCAAAAAAGTACTTACGTAGCGTGAAAATATCTTTTGTGATGTAACTCTTTCAAAAGTACTTAAAAATGCATGCCAGCAGGGGTGTACATGTAGATTTATTAAATACACCTTGTGCGCCACCTAGGAACCAAATCTAGAACCCGATACTCGAAATTTTTGCTTTGTTACAATCGTACCCTGTTACAATTGACCCCAGTCTCCCATATATAAATGTTTTTACACATCTACAGTTTTATACACTTTTGTAAACATCTTATCACCTTCGTAAATTTTACTTACTTTGTGCGTTTTATACTGTACTCATACTTTTTATCTGGTTTCATTTATACCATTTACCTTGTTCTATTCCCTTACTAGTACTCTTTTATTAGTTGTAATTGTGCTACAATAAAATTTTTGTATGCAATTAGGACTAATCAATCGTTTCAATCAATCGTTTGGCACAGTACAGCCTTTCTTGGACCTTGCTCCAAAAATGATTATACTAATCCACCATAGTTGTCTGCGAATCCAAAGCAGTCAGACAGACATTATTATTCTAAAAATTCAGCTTAGTCTAACATGCAAGCAGCAAAATTTGCAATAATAAGATCCTTAAAAAACTTAGTGTTGTTTAATCCATTTTTGCCCAGGCAAAAAAAGAGGTCTACGCATGAAAAACTACTACTGTTTGTCTAAGATAGGTACTCTTCCAGACATTCGTCTGGAGCTGTGGGGGTGACTATGGTAACGAGATATGACTATTTCAAGTAGGGGTGCGGGGTCCCTCTTTAGGACTGGTTTCGGCGAGAGAAAAGGAGACCTCTTCATCGAAGCTACCCTCCCTAAAATGCCATCATCTTGTTTCCATAGCACCAGACTGCCGCAGACATTGTGGCGAGAAGAGTACCTATCTTTGACAAACAGTACCTGAGGCAAGTGGCAGGACATATTTGTTTATACCAAGTGGATACGACCTGTTTGAGTCGAGTGACTGGCAAACTATAGCCATTTCTGGCTCTTGTGCCGATAAACTACAACAAACCAACCGAGTGGATATTTCTTTATTTTACCTACCACTTTAAAAAAGTAATATGACTTACTTCACATGCACTTACTTCATGTAATTTTATTTTATTATGATAGGCAGGACTTCATTCATCTACAAAATGAATGTTAGCAATGAACCATTTGTACCAAAACTTTTTCCCTTTTTGAAAAAGTAAGTAACTGTTTTAAAATGACGCTAAGCACAAATGGGTCAAATTTAACTTGAATTTTATACAATGATACTGAAAAGGTGGTATAAATTCCTATACAGTTAAGCCTGTTATCAAGTATTCTACGGAGTGTAATAATCGAGACGATCCTCGCTGTTGCTGGAGGATTTTTGTTACCGGCTTTGTTAATTGCAATATTATTATTGAAGTTATACTTCTTATGCGACTTCCAACAAGGTTGCGTTAAGCGTTTAACGCTGCATTTTTATTGGCCGCGAAATCACGTGGTAGGATCCAGTTTTCCCTCATTCATTTCCATATTGTTTTGGTTTTCACTAGCATAAAAATAATAAAAGTCATAAAAGTATTGTTTTCCTATAAATATTTTTTTAGTTTGTTTTGATACACATATAATTTAATAGGATAGTATTTTTTATTTTCAAATTTGGATAACAATTGTAAAAAATGAGTGAAAACAATCCCACGGATTTAAGGTTATGTCAAGGTACGTCTCTTGTGAATATCAATTGATTGTTAGGTTTTCTCTTCTGAAATTACATTATGACGCATTCACATACCTTAATACATTTTCCAGGGCGAGGCGATGAGGCAACCACAAGCACTTCCACTGGTTCAAGAGGTCCACGAGGGAAAAATGCACAATATTACCGTGATTACAGAGCACGGAAGCGAGCGGAGCAGGAAAAAGAGTCGTTGAATAGAACTAGTGATCCTTCTACGACTGCTGATTCTTCTACAATTAACGTCGCAGGTCGCGAAGTTTAACTTCTTCCGCGCGGAGGGACTCCACGCACTATTTTGTTTTTCAGTTCATTTATTCAAAAATATCACTCGTTGAATACAATATGAGTTATATTTTTGTCACGATACTAAAGAAACCGAAAAGCCTTCCACTAATAAACTGACAACATAGACGTGAAAAATGACAAATATTTCGAACCTTAATGGACTTTCAATGGTTTTCCGTGTTCTTTGACAATTTATTCTGTTCCATACTTGATGATAAAACAAGTCGTAACTTTATAACTTTTTTATATCTTTGCCAGAATCTAATTTCAGAGTTGAAGGAAAAATATTCCCAGTAAACAAAATTCAAAACCCATTTCTTTTTTAAAAGAAAAAACAAATAAATATATGCGCTTTCCAAAATTTTTTTGTTTCTCTTTCATGAAAGCCAAATCATATTAAAAGCAAAAACTTCTCCCTATTTGTTGTTAAATTGGTTTTATGCCTCCTTTTCCAGAAATATATTTGTTTAAGGTTTTTTTTCCAAAAGTAGAGAACCAAAAAAAAAAAAAAAAACTTGAAGCGAGTAGAGAACTCAATGTCATTTATATAATGTCAACTTATTTTGATAAACTATTTGTTTTCAACTTCCCTTTTTGTTTTAGACTTGTTAAAATATAATACGAAGGAGAGATTCAAATTTACACATTAAATCACCATTGATGAGTTTTTATTATTAGTCTAGTTGAATTAGAAACCGGGAATTGAGATATGCATGGGTCGTTGAGACTATGGGTATAATAAACATGTAGAGGTTTTCGCAAGGTGCTAACAATTATTTTTTACTAGCAAAGTATTCGTTCTTTGTACAGGGTTAATAAAAAAGAAAATAATCAATAAATCAGAACTTTTCTTTTTAATACATAGGTTATTTTTTTATTTCAATTACCAACATTAATTGACATTGGCGCCAATAATTTAATGGTTCTTTTTTACTGTTTTCCTAAAGTAACCGTTACCTTATAAATAATTTTACACCATAAGTTTTGTTCATAAGTCTTTTAGGTCTCCATTTTTTATTTTACTAAGCATCTATTACTTAGAGATTAATTAAGCAGGGTCTGCATCATTAATAGTATGGCGTTTTTCTCACGTTTCGCTTAATCAAGTTAGTACCACTTTCCCAATAATTTTGCCTATCAGTAGGGGAGAGTGGGGTCAATTGTAACAGGGTACGATTGTAACAGAGCAAAAATTTCGAGTGTTGGGTTCTAGATTTGGTTCCTAGGTGGCGCACAAGTTGTATTTAATAAATCTACATGTACACCCCTGATGGCAACCATTTTTATGTACTTTTGAAAGAGTTACATCACAAAAGATATTTTCACGCCACGCAAGTACTTTTTTTGGTATTAGAATTTTATATTGTGACAAAGTAATTTTGTTTAAACAAATAAAAATTAGTAACCGAATATGTAAGTGGACACCTTAATTAGCATTTCAATAAAAAAAAGATTAGTTTTGCTAATTAACTAGCATTGTTTTTTACAAATGAAGCTGAAATGGCGTCTTGGGGACAATTGTAACAATAAGTAAAGGGACGATTGTAACAGCTGAAAATAAATAATCTTATGTTTACAAACTATTACTTAACTCTTTAAGAACCACCAATAGTTTCCTATATCATTTATAATAGTTTCCTATATCATGTGCATTATCTTATTTGTCACCTTTCACAGCATAAATTAAAATTTTTAACCCCTTAAAGTTAAAAGTTAAACCCTTTAGGTTTCTGCTCATTATTATTTTTACTCCTAAAATATCACTACTATTTTGATCAATCAAAAAATATATCACAATTATGATAATATGTATAATTAACTATGCTTTAGTTGAATTTATGAACTGTTACAATTGACCCCGTAAGTGGGGACAATTGCAACAAGTGCACGACTGTCAAAAATTGTTAATAACTAATATAATAATATTTAAAATCAGGTATTTATTTTTTTTTCTAGTAGAGGATAGTCTACTTTACTCGTCTGTCAATTAATACTAATAATATATTGGATTTTTTGTTAGTTAAAAATAGTTAAGTAAAAAATGTTACAATTGACCCCACTCTCCCCTACCTAACTGCCTTCTTTTTCCTTTCAATTACCTTTAATTTTAAGTTATTCACTTCTGCAGAAATAAGTTTTAAAAGAATTAATATAAACAACATAAACATGTGGTTTCATATGACTTTAGAAACACTAATTTGTTGACGTAGTCTTCTCATACAATTACGTTAGCGTAATTTTTTCAATTTAACTGACATAGTGAAAAAAAAATATTAAAGTACGTGCAATAAAGTTCCTTTTTGATCAGAATGTTATTGCTGTCCGTAGAATAAGGATTCGTAGGGTTGGCAAACTTATCCCTACGAAACATCTTATTCCTACGTTCACCACGCCAAACTTACTATATTCTATCAAAATGGCTTACCTCAACTGATTTGTTCGACCCGATATCCCAAACCCTTTGAAGTGCTTCCAATGTCAAAGGTTTGGGCATTCTAAAGCATCCGTCGCGGTCGACCTGTTTGTGCTCGTTGTTCTGATACTGACCATGAAGACAACTCCTGTGAGTTGCCACCCCAATGCATCGACTGCAAGGGGGCTCATGCTGCATACTCCAGGAGTTGTCCCGAATGGTTCCAGGGAAAGGAGATGCAACATGTAAAAGTCTCACAAAACCTAAGCTTTGATGATGCTCGCAGAATAGTTACTGCCCGTATTCCACGCCCGGGCATATCCTATTCCCCTGCTGCGAAGACTTCCCCGCGTACAGTGAGAATACAAACAGATACTCCACAGCAAACGAACAAGAAACCACCGTTTTATTCCACTGCATTTACCACTGTATCCAAATTTATGTCTCCACCACCACAAAAAGCACCTAGAACAACTTCGCCTGAAAGATCTCGGCCTGCTCATAAGCAGTGATCGAAATCAAAACTCCCCCTAGTCAAAAACCAGGAATTTCTCGCAAGAAAAAAGATTAGAAATTTAATCAATATTCAAAAAACATACTACCAATAGATTTCAACCCATAAAAGATGAAATAAGTTTGCATCCATCGGAGGATGAGTCGCTATTCCATGTCCCTCCGATTGTTATAGCTTCAACATCTAAAGCATAATGTTAATTTCATTTACATCTTGGAATTGTCACCGTTCGTTCAACAAGATGTTTGACATCAGAGACATCATTTTTAAATATCATCCAACATATTTTATGTTACAAGAAACCCATTTATCACCATCTCACAGTTTTAACATTCGAAATTATGTTTGTCATCGAAATTATTTCGTCGATGGTAATCGACCTACCGGTGTCGTTGCAATTTTAACCTCCACATGTTTCTCCTTATCTCTCTTTTTGCTGTCAACTTCATTTCAGACTATTGCTGTTCAAGTTCGCCTTAATATTTTGATTACAGTCTGCTCAGTTTATTTACATCCGCGTACTTCTTGTGCTCAAGCCGATTTAAATTCACTACTTCATCAGCTGCCCATTCCATTTATTTTGGTTAGGAATTTTAATGGTTATAGTGAGCTATGGGGTAGTTCTGACTCTAATGCTCGAGGGCAACAAATAGAAAGTCTTATCCTGGACAATAATCTATGTTTGCTGAACCAATGCAAAGACACGTATAATGCACCCACACGGACCTTTCATTGCATTGATTTAGCCTATTGTACACCCACACTATTACCTTTCTCCCAATTTACTGTTGAAGAAGATCTTCATAACAGCGATCATTTCCCAATCATCAAGTGTTCTTATTACTACCAGACTCTCAGTTTTTATCTATCATCGTGCAGATTGGAGTCTATTCTCGCAACTTGCTGACATTACTGAAGATATGGTGACTGACAACAATATTGATGCTTCGGCTGAGAAAGTAACTTCGGTAATTATGCATGCTGCCCAGACCAGCATATCAAAAACTACAAGATCTCACCCCCGTCATCGTAAGCCGTGGTGAAATGCTGAATGCGCAGCTGCTCATAAAAAGCAGGATCGTTTGTGGAGCGTATTGTGGAACGTTTGTGAAGCCCTTCTCCTACCACTGCTAACCGTTTAGGTTCCAAACATGATAAAGCAATTGCTCGTAAAGTGAGGCGCAAAAGTCAGAAAGACTCCCGGTGCCGTTATGTCTCATCTATTACAGCTACGAGACCCCCCAGTCAAGTCTGGTCTAAAGACAAACGAGCTAATGGTTATTACCGTGAATTCCATCTTCCGGTATTAGAGAAAAACGTTACCATTAGCTCGTCTCCTACTGACATTTGTTATATCCTTGGCAGGCGTTTGCAGCGATTTCTAGACCTGATAACTACAGTTTAGCATTCTAAAACTACAAGTAAAATGCCGAACGGACTACATTTAACTTTGATACGCGCCGCAACTTTCATTATAGCAGTGATTTTAACTTTACAGAATTTCAGAAACCACTGTTTCGAGCTAGTAACACAAGTGATGGTATCACATATCACATGCTCCGCCACTTAGATTTGACGTCTTTGTGAAATGTCCTTGTTCTATTTAATAGAATGTGGATTGAACAAACGTATCCTTCTGGCTGGCGTGAAGCAATTGGGATACCTATACTAAAACCAAGTAAAGATGCTGAAGATCCATTCAATTATCACCCTATTGCGTTAACCAACTGTCTTCGGAAAACGTTTAAACTAATGACTAACTCTCGACTTGCGTGCTATATCGAAAAGATTTTCCGAGTGGTTTCCGTAAGGGACGATCCACTATCGACAACATTGTCGAACTGGAAAAGCGAATCCGTAATGCCTTTGTCCGGCGAAATCATCTCGCCTCTATCTTCTTTGATATTGAGAAAGCTTATGATCGGACTTGGCGTTATGGGATTATTAAAGTCCTGTTTGAAATGGGTCTCCGAGGTCATTTGCTGGTTTTCATCAGAAACTCTTTGCTGAAGAGCTATTTTCGCGTTAAAATAGGATCTAACTTTTCTCAACGATATATTCAGACTGAAGGTGTCCCTCAAGGCAGTGTTTTAAGTGTCATTTTGTTCATCATTCATATTTCACAAGTTTTGCTGTGTCTCGCTATCTTTATGATGATGATCTGCACATCTCGTGTAATAAATCAAAACCTCAGGGGGTACTGGATTGGAGATCGATCGTTCTCTGATTCAGGTCAAAATTACGATCTGTAGATGAATGAATGGATGTATGAATGGGTCCGCCCTATAAATGGGCGTGACGTATGGTGTGGCAGAAGTCGAATTCTTGGCCATAGATGGCGCCAGTGGAAAACAAGAACAATCGCACCCCCTCTGCCTAAACAGGCATACGTCAACAACAACAGACTTAGTTTCTAACACAATGGTTATTTTATTTTAAGTATATTGCATCGTTTAAGTTTGTTTCAGTATAATCGCCTGATATTAAATTATACATTCAATATCGAATTTTTATGTCCAGTACGCAGCAGATGTAAAAGTCTTAGAAATGAAACAATTGGGAAAAGCTTTAGAAATAGCAATAAGCAATTAATTGCTGAATGATCGGTCAATTTTTTGAAATTCCACTGCATGCGATAAATGTATTTGACGTAATTTTTTTTTTCAATTTCCAAAATTAATAATTAAAATGTTTTATTATTGGATTGCCCGTTGATGTTATAGTACTAGTGCCAACTTAAAATACGTTTCTTAGTACAGAAAAGTAAGATGCGTTAGTAACACAAATACGATGCATTTCAAATGCAATAATAAATATACAGTGAGAGTCGAATTTTAACTTTCGTTTCTCCCAATATAATACTATTGCCAACTTAAAATACGTTTCTTAGTACAGAAAAGTAAGATGCGCTAGTAACACAAATACGATGTATTTCAAATGCAATAATAAATATAAAGTCAGATTCGATTTTTAACTTTTGTTTCTCCCAATATAGTACTATTGCCAACTTAAAATACGTTTCTTAGTACAGAAAAGTAAGATGCGTTAGTTACACAAATACGATGCATTTCAAATGCATTAATAAATATAAAGTAAGAGTTGAATTTTAACTTTCGTTTCTCCCAATATAATACTATTGCCAACTTAAAATACGTTTCTTAGTACAGAAAAGTAAGATGCGTTAGTAACACAAATACGATGCATTTCAAATGCATTAATAAATATAAAGTAAGAGTTGAATTTTAACTTTCGTTTCTCCCAATATAATACTATTGCCAACTTAAAATACGTTTCTTAGTACAGAAAAGTAAGATGCGTTAGTAACACAAATACGATGCATTTCAAATGCATTAATAAATATAAAGTAAGAGTTGAATTTTAACTTTCGTTTCTCCCAATATAATACTATTGCCAACTTAAAATACGTTTCTTAGTACAGAAAAGTAAGATGCGTTAGTAACACAAATACGATGCATTTCAAATGCATTAATAAATATAAAGTAAGAGTTGAATTTTAACTTTCGTTTCTCCCAATATAATACTATTGCCAACTTAAAATACGTTTCTTAGTACAGAAAAGTAAGATGCGTTAGTAACACAAATACGATGCATTTCAAATGCATTAATAAATATAAAGTAAGAGTTGAATTTTAACTTTCGTTTCTCCCAATATAATACTATTGCCAACTTAAAATACGTTTCTTAGTACAGAAAAGTAAGATGCGTTAGTAACACAAATACGATGCATTTCAAATGCATTAATAAATATAAAGTAAGAGTTGAATTTTAACTTTCGTTTCTCCCAATATAATACTATTGCCAACTTAAAATACGTTTCTTAGTACAGAAAAGTAAGATGCGTTAGTAACACAAATACGATGTATTTCAAATGCATTAATAAATATAAAGTAAGAGTCGAATTTTAACTTTCGTTTCTCCCAAAGGTTGGACAATAATGAACAGAGCCTATATAAAAAATCGTAATCCTAAGGGACAGACGCCTTTGTTAGATCCCATTTTCCGGTAAATGTTTTTCGGAAATCTCCTGGCTCCCACCCATTTTCCTGCCAAAATGTTTTCTTTTACTTTCCTATACGCTTATTCATTTCCTTAAGAAAACAATGGACGTGTCTGGGCACATGAGAGTCGGATCCCAATTCCTGAGACGACGGAAAATGTAAGTTTTTTTTTATTTTTACCTTTTTTTTTTTGAATCACTTTCTTTCATATCTTTTGTTCTATCCTTTCATTTCATAAATCACAATTGTTTGCTTTATATGCTTTTGTATTTTCTATAACTGATGATTTATTCTCAAATAAACTTATTTCAATGATGTATTATAACGAATAAAATTGCAGAATCTATAAAGAATCTGCTTACTTTTTTTTATTTTAATGTAAACAAATACAATTTTTCTTTGTCAGAATTCTTATTTTTTCCTTATCATATTACAACTAGATATATTTTTATATTTTTAGAAATACTAATGATATTTATATTTTCCTACTGGTTATAAAAACTTTGATAACTTAAAAAAATAGAATTTTATGCAATGCAGGAAATAAGTTGCAGATAGTGAAAAAATAAACTATTATAATAAAAATGATCTAATTAAGGAATTTTCACAAATTTGTTAAAGAGAAAATTGACACAACCCAACCAATGTTTGTGCCAATAACTTCTAAATAGGGAGAAAATAATTGATATTAATCTGGAGGAGGGCCAAATGTTAAGCTTTTTGCAAAACCTAAGTTAATACTTTACCTTAAAGAAATCGGATTTTATAATTCGATGTAGTTTAAAGTTTTAAATTAACCAGTTATATTGATTTTAGCCAAGTTACTTCAATTTTATTCTGGTTGTTTTGATTGCAACCAAGTTTCTTCCAAAAGACAGTATTTTAACTGTTACTTCCAGACTTTAGCAATTTTACTTGGAGACACACCTCATACTGAATTAATACCTTACCTCAAAGACAACGGATTTTATAATTCGATTTAGTTCAAATTTTAATAAATTGACCAGTTTTTACCGGTTATATTGATTTTAGCCAAATTACTTAAGTTTTAATTTGGTTCTTTTGATTTTAACCAAGTTTCTTCAAAATCAACCTTGCGTTTGGAATTTAACCAAGTTATATAAATTTCAACCTAGTGATTAAATTTTAACTGTTACATGAACTATTAACATAGTTTTAGGCGCGGTATAGCCAAATCATGGCTCTTGCTCCAAAAATTTATAACACTCACTCACTCACTCCTTATTTCGCTACATTTAACATAAACATTTGAATCGGTGTCTAAACTTATAATCCGTTTTAGAATATTTTCTTGTAAATTACATCAGTGGACTAATCGTTAAGACACGGTTCCCAGCAGATCACCGAAGTCAAGCATCATTGGCTGCGGTCAGCGTGCGGGTGGGTGACCACTTGGATCAGTCTGTGTAGGGACCGAGAGTTTGCGGTATTGGTCCTCGTTAAACTGTTCTACCGTAAAGTGCTCGACTTCGCGTGCAGGTCGTCGGGCTACCAAAGCGGAGGTGCTATCCCCTCTGCAGAGGATCAAAATTGTGATGGCATGTCTTCGGATCATCCTCAGGAATGTTTCCGGGAAGCGTAAATATGTGAATAGTTAGAAAGTTGAATAGTTAGGAAGTGAATAGTTTGAATTTTCGTAGAAAAAACTGTTGTATGCCAGCACTGCTAAAAACTGCGGATTTATGAACCTATTTATTAATTAACCTAAATATAAATTACAATTGCTTACAATACTCCAGGTTCCACTCTTAACCCCTGCGATTGCTTCTTACAATTGTCTTTTTCATAAAGGTTGAACTTTTTAAGACAGCTAACAATATTTTGTTAAAAAAAATGAATGTGAAATTAGTGCAATTTTATGTAACAATTTGTTCCTAGTTTAATCATAATGAAATGAACAGTTATCCGAATTGGGAAAAAAAATTAAACAGACAGAAATTTGTTTAATAAAAAATGTGTGCTACAATAAAGAGAAATAAATAAGAAGTAATCTTTCTTGTTAACGATAACCTTACATAATTATATCAGTTCTATTTGGAAACTGTTTTGCTTTCTCTTGAATTAAGTTTATTATATTTATAAAAATTTCAGTATAAACGTTAAGATATAAATCTAACATCTAATCTTTCACTATTTTTACTTTTTTTTATTACTTTTGAGATCAACTCCTCAAGTTTATTAAATAAAGTTTTCGAGTAAGCTTAGTAAAGCTTTTTACAATAATGGATAAGTCATTAAAGCTAAAAAAAGTGATAAAAAATTTGCGAGAAAAAGCCCGAATCACGAGAACTGTCAAACAAATTAAAATTAAAAAAAAAAAATCTCATCCAATCTATATTATATAAAACGCTAATACGTATGTATCAATAAAACTGATGATATTTCTTTTCTCGCGTTGGCAACAGTTTTCATTTTTAATTGATAGGATTCGGCGCGGGGGTTGGCGAGCGCCAGCGAGCAGGGGGCGAAGCCTCCTAGTCTATCTATATTATATAAAACGCTAATACGTACGTATGTATCAATAAAACCGATAATATTTCTTTTCTCGCGCTGGCAACAGTTTTCATTTTTAATTGATTGGATTCGGTGCGCAAGAGCACGTAGTGAGCATCATATGGCTAATCCATGTTATATAAAACGCTAATACGTTTTAATTGATAGGCTTCGGTGCGCAAGAGCACGTAGTGAGCATCATATGTCTATCTATCTCTGATTGTCACCGAGAAAAAAACGGTTGGTTGGTTATGAGTACTGAAATAGTTCCTTTTCATTGGCAGAAATGAGAAGTGTTATGCTATTGCTATTTTATTTTGAATTATTTTGAATTGAGCGCTTCACTATTCCACGTTTTGTTATATTATCTTTACATCCGGCGTTCAGTGGCAGACTACTATTTCATATTGTTTTACAACACATGGCTTTAGCCCTTTTGTGGGAAAGACTTTAAAACAAAACTTACAACAGTTACTTTTCTCAACAACTGAAATTTAGAATAGTGTGATTAAGAAAAATGTGTGAACTGTTTGCAATTTCAAATTAATATTGAAATGTACAGGTTTAGAATTTTCTACAGTGAAAAGTTTTCGGAACTTCAGTGTTCTAAAAAGTATACAAAAGCTAGACGTTAAGAACGTATCCAATGAGCGAGTAAAGCGAGCATCGGATTGCGAAGCAATCCGAAATGACATGCGAAAGCAGTTCCGGGGGTTGGCGAGCACCAGCGAGCAGGGGGCGAAGCCTCCTAGTATTATTTTATTTCACATTCGAAATTATTATCACAAACTATTTAACACAGTGTAAAATAGGTAATTAAACAACTTTTAATCAAATTTTTTTCATTGTGTGCCGTCAAATTTCGAAATCGTTAAAAGTGTGCCGCAACAAAAAAAAAAGGTTGAGAATCACTGTTCTATAATATCAATGTCTTTTCAAAGTGCCACTGTCCAGTATGCATTTAACCGGTACTCTGAACACTGATGTTTCTCCCAATATATTCTCAGCAGATATTAAAATATCTAATAACTATGATAGTATCAACGAATAAATTAATATCAGATCGGGTATAACAAATATTTCGAACATTCAACAAAGCGACTATATGATTGTTGACATTCACCTTTGAAAGTCGACATTCTCTTAATTTCTGCCATTCACGGTAACATATACAATATGTAATACAACTTTGAAATTTGTAAATTGTGAAAGAACTCCCTTTCTATACATGAATCTTTCTGTCACAAATTGATGAATTCTGAAGGATCAACATTTTGAGTGGAGACATTGAACATTTTAATAAAAATTCTGTTTTTTAGAGTCTTTCCGTGTTGAACTATTTTTTCATTAAGCAATTTTAAGGAAAAAAAAATAGTGCCTGGAGTCCCTCCGCGCGGAAGAAGTTAAACTTCGCAACCTGCGACGTTAATTGTAGAAGAATCAGCAGTCGTAGAAGGATCACTAGTATTATATAAAACGCTAATACGTACGTATGTATCAATAAAACCGATGATATTTCTTTTCTCGCGCTGGCAACAGTTTTCATTTTTAATTGATTGGATTCGGCGCGCAAGAGCACGTAGTGAGCATCATATGGCTAATCCATGTTATATAAAACACTAATACGTTTTAATTGATAGGCTTCCGTGCGCAAGAGCACATAGTGAGCATCATACAGGGTGCGTTCTGAAAGTAATGCGCATGATTTTATTGTGACGTGACTATTGATCGCAGCACACTCAGATTGGTCAAAAAATGTGGTGGGGGATTTGTCCTTCCAAACAAGCCTGGTATCAGGTCGCTTCGAGCAGTAGGAGTGGTAGGACGTGTCTTCGCGCAAAGTCTTTTTTTCGATCGAGTCATGGCGTGATGGAGTGTTCGTTCGCTGGAACAGCGGTACGCGATAAAGTTTTGTGTGCGACTTGGGAAGAATGCGACGGAAACTCACCTCATGCTTCAAGACGACTTTAAGGAGGAATGCATTTCGGGATCTCAGTGTGGAAGGTGGCACAAGGCCTCCAAGGAGGGTCGGGAGATGGTCACCGACGAGCCTTGTTCTGGACGCCCAACAACAGCCCGACCCGATGAAAACGACCAGCATGTGCGTGAAGTTTTGAAGTCAGACAGTCGGTTAAGCATTCAGGTAATCGCTAACACCCTAAACTTGTCAAAATGTCGGGTACATGGGATTATGACGGAGGATTTGCAAATGCGAAAGGTCTGTGCGAAGCTTGTGCTGAAGATGTTGACGGAGGAGCAAAAAGAAGTTCGAGTTTTGAGCAGTGAAGAATTGATGGAATTGATGAGTTGCTGCCCCAGCCTCCCTATCGCCCTGACTTGGTGCCTTGTGACTTTTTCTTGCTCCCCCGACTGAAAAGAGAGCTGAAGGGAGAGCACTGGGAGTCGGTGGAGAACATCCAAGCTCATGTTACAAGGTTCCTGAGAGGCATTCCTGTCGAGGAGTTCCAGGGTGCCTTCCAGACGTGTCAGAATCGTCTCCGAAAGTGTATTGATGCACAAAGGAACTATTTTGAGGAATTTTAACAATTTGTACCCATAGGATCAATAAATCTATTTTCCCCAGAAAATGCGCATTACTTTCAGAACGCGCATTACTTTCAGTCTAATCGGGTGAATTCTCACTGAATTATGAAAAAAATTCTCACAAAATTATCTTAATCGAATCCGATGCTTTACATCCGGCGCTCAGTATTATTTCATATTGTTTTACAACACATGGTTTTAGCCCTCTGGTGGGAAAGACTTTAAAACAAAACTTACAACAGTTACTTTTCTCAACAACTGAAATTTAGAATAGTGTGATTAAGAAAAATATGTGAACTGTTTGCAATTAATATTGAAATGCACAGGTTTAGACTTTTCTACAGTGAAAAGTTTTCGGAACTTCAGTGTTCAAAAAAGTATACAAAAGCTAGACGTTAAGAACGTATCCAATGAGCGAGCAAAGCGAGCATCGGATTGCGAAGCAATCCGAAATGAACTGCGAAAGCAGTTCCGGGGGTTGGCGAGCGCCAGTGAGCAGGGGGCGAAGCCTCCTAGTTTATAAATAAAAAATTAACTTTCTGCTCGTAAAAAGTTGAATTTTGTAGTTATATTTCGGCGGGATGCAGAGTGATCAGCATTGTATTTTTTACTGCAAGTGTAATTCTTGAACTCAATATAATGTAACTTTAAATACATTTTAAAAGTAGTGAATAAACTAAGGATCGAGAAAGAAGGTTAAATATGAAAGATTTATTTAAACTTAAACTTTAATAAAAACTTGAAGTAAAATGCGGATTTGTAAATTGGCTTAATATTTTCTTTTAAATAATTTGTTTTATATCAAACTATAACTTATTCTATAGTATAGCAAATTTAAATTTAAAATATAAAACGCTTTGATCAATACATTTAAATACCAATACCTTTTCAAGCTCAGAGAAAAGTCAATTTAAATTTTCTCGAATGGTCTTTAGTTAATTTTAAATTAGAGTATCGTTAAATGTCACGAGAATTTAATCTAAAAGCTTATTTTAATTAAAAGTCAAAATATAAGGACATAAAATGTCATTTAAATGGAATACCTTTTAAGGTTTCGTCGTCATGCGAGTAAATCCATTATTTATCCTTCTCTTTAATCAACTTGTGAGAAGTGCTTAGCTTTAGTCAAAAATAATTTGAAAATAAAGTTAGTAATGAAAAAATTGTATAATGAATAATAAACAATATTTTTTTAGTTAAATTAAACTGCATATTTGTAAGTTAGTTTAATATTTAATTTTACTTTATATATTTTATCTCAAACTTCAATTTCTATATTATAGCAAACTATATACACCGAAGAGCCATTACATTATGACCACCCTGCTAATAACATGTAGGACCACCTTTAGCCCTCAAAACTGCTAGCACCCGCCGTGGCATTGATTCCACAAGGTGCTGATAGGTAGTCTGAGGTATCTGGTACCAAGCGCTCACCAACTGGTCCGGCAATTCCCTCACTATGCGAGGGGGTAGCATGGACCACAAATGCTTTATTGGATTAAGGTCAGGTTAATTTGGGGGCTAAGACATGACTTGAAAGTCACTGGAATGTTCCTCGACGATTCGACCCTTATGACATTGTGCATTATCCAGTTGGTAAGCACCATCCCCCGCAAGAAAAACTGCTGCCATAAATGGGTGAACCTGGTCTGCAACTATGTTCAAGTAGCTTACAGACGCCAGGGATTGTTCTATGAGGATTATGGGTCCTAATGTGCCTCATGAAAACATTGTTCCTGGTAGAGAAACCATGAAAACCTGGGCGAGCCCATTGTTATAGATGGAGGGTGGTCATAATGTAATGGCTCTTCGATGTATATGTCAGGGCTCGAAAAATCTCTACATTTTTACCTGCCTACCAGGCTTGCTAGTTGACAAAACAGGTGTCTCATTAAAACTTTCAGATCAACGGGTAAGAATGACTGGTGCGGAGTCCTGCTCATATCGCCACCATCATGTCGTTGGTAATGAAATTGTGAAGCTTTAACCTTCTTTATCCTCTTTCCCACAATGGGCTGTTGGATGCAAACTTTGCTTTTACCATTTTTAATTGCACCAAAATGATCCAACTGTATTAAACAGTTAACATAAATTCTGCTGACTATAAAATCATGTTCTGTTGGTCCCTGGAACATGCTGGGTTTCTGAGTAATTAAACTGTTGACATTCTCCCCAAAACACAACTCATACATCGAAAAATTCTCTCACGATCTCTGGACACACACATATTTGGATACACACGCATTACCCCCAGGTACCACTTGTTAAACAAATCTGCTCCCAAGTATTCTAATCACAAAGAATCGCTTATTTTAAAACATATAGCTCAGTGCTAAAAATCAAGAGATAAGCGATTTCCGTAACATCAATCCACCATTGCTTTTATAAATTGGAAATAAACAATACGATAATTTGTACTCATAATTCAAAGACATTGGGTTGCGGTTATCAATTTAGCTTTTAATTCTAAAGCAGCATCATCTTTTAAATTAAGTTGTATGTGTGGTATAACCAAAGCTGGTGCTTGTGCCAATAACTCCTAATTAAATAACTAATTAATCAAAACAATTAAACATTAAAAACAATAGGGATTTGATCCGGCAACCTTTTTTCCACGAAAGATTTGCGTGCTTTTCCATTATGCCACTAAGGTATTCTTTCGGTAGAAATTTTGTTATTTTTGTTATACGATATACGTTTTTTAATAAATTTGTTAGTGGCCTACGAATAAATACCATATTCGATTTCGGTTAAGAAAATAAAAACAGTTTTGTGCGATATAAAGATTTTATGTTACTTTGTTACACTTGATGCCATTTCCTAGTCAGATATGATCTCAGCGAAGAATTTTTTTTTCTTACCCGAATGGGAGTGTACATAAACTTCCTTATCAAAACTTCCTTATTTTATCCAAAGGTAATTTATTTCATCAAGCTCAATTTCATATGAGAGTACTAAGGTAATGAAACGAAGCGAAAGCTCTTAATCTTCTAAGTTCCCCATGTTTATCATATAAATTTAGGATAAATAGCCCATTATATTATACGAGACAAGTACCCATCACATGTCGAATATACTCCTCTTGATTGAAAATATCCAGACAATATCATATTCTGAAGTTATTTGTAATATTAATCTGATTGTCTTGCAGCTGTAGACAAGATATATAGTTTAATTGATTGCTGCAAGAGTTAAATTTGTATTAATTTATCCATTTATCCTAATATTATCATGGCCTAAGAATAATAGAAAGTTTTGTTTTGGCGAGAAATTGCAAAATTTCTTTATTTCAGAAGCTTTTAAAAATTGCTTCATCAAAGCATTCAAACCTGTTAAAATGTGAAAAGAATAAATTTTGCAAAGGGCGATCATTACTACAATAGAATAAGAAATTAGCGAACGAAAGTGGTGATGAGTATGCGTTAATCATGCTCTCTTGAGTTCCTAATCAGAGAGAAAAAAGAGCAAGAGCTAAAATGACACGGAAAACGAAAGTGCAACCTGATTTTATAACGCACGTTTCAGTGGATTGGAAGAAATCCTACCCCAAGTCAGAAATCATTGAAGCTTGGAAAAACTTTTTTTGTAAAATGCTCTTAATTGATGAAAATTTTTATAATAATTAAGATTTTTGGTTTTTAGAAGAGCTAAGTTTTTTTTTTTCTAAAAATAAATTTAAAATATCTCTAAAATCTTATAAATATTTGATTTGGCAGCTCTAGTTTTATTACTCTCCTGGAACTTGAAAATATTCCCACAATCATATGAAAAAAGAATCAACCATTCGCCTGGGTATTGAAAAATACTCATACTGAGTTCGTTTTCCGATTCCAATCATTTCACCCTCTTTTTATCGCTTTAATCTAAATTGTCTCTTTACATTTTCCTCTTGGTTGCCTAGGTACCCATAGATTATTTCCTTTCCAAAAACAATCAATACATATTCTGTGAGATAACACAAAATAGACAGAACATTTAAAAATGGAAATATCTGAGATGGGAATTTTAAGGAAAAGAAAGGTAAATTTAAACATAAAAGTATCATTTTCTGAATCTAAATGATTTCTTTCTTTAATATACAATGGAACACGATAGTTTAAATGACTGCTATCTTTCTTAACTCATTTGTGCCTAGAGTTCTTTAAAAAGGACGGATTCATTTGTCTAAGATGAAAAGTGGTAGCACACTATTAGGATTTATTTCGCATAAACAAATTAGTTCTGCATATCATAATGTATTAACAATATTAGTACCTACAATTATTTCCACTCCAGTCACATCAGCTCGTCTTGATACCCTGGAATCTTGTTTTATCCATATGAATTCCATTGTTAACGACATTAGTTCCTCATCTCGTAAATATGCCTGACTTTCTCCTCTCGGCCACTGCTTTTTCTTGTTCTGCTTTTCATCTTTTTTCTCTCTCTCGGTTAATGTGGTCTTTCTGGATTTATAGTTTTGGTTCTCCCCTTTATTTTTCCATTTTTCGCTGGCAACTTTACTTTATTTATTTGAAATCACTTTTGTTTCTTCTCATTTAGTCTGGCAAGTCTTGAAAATGGGTGCATATTTTTGAATCGCTTGAAATAAGTCGACTGCTATTTGCTATTTATTATTTTTTGAACGAATTAAGTTTGTAAACAGGTAACCTCTTATCGCTTTGATTTCGGGGGATATTTTATTTAATGGTAAGTATTTGGAAAATGGTAAGTATTTGGTCTAAAATGGCAAGTATTTGGAAAAGAAATATCCCCTTGTAAAAATAACTCTGTACTAACACTATTTTAAGTAGACATTCATATGTAAGGAACTTTTTGTGGTTAGGCATTAATGGATAATAAAGCATGATATAAAATTTTTTTCCTCCTGACGTGGACACGTACCTAGGTTTGCAAAACCCTTAACCGTATAGTCCACGTCTGGCTACCAGTCCAGCTCGCCACAACCAATGGAGCGAGCCTGATCAGCGAGTATTTATTAAAATAAAATTGCATAATATATAATACATAGTAGCTTGCTTTAGATAATTTTTAGAATAAAATTTATGATACAACACATTTGTTTTAAAAAAATGTGCATCACATTTGTTTTAAAAAAAGAAACAATAAATGAAGTAAAAAGAACAATAAATTAAACAAATTTCGTTATTCACAAAAAATAATTGAAAAAGAAAAAGGACAAAGAATAGAAAAAGTGCACATGAATGAAATGTATCATGTAAGAAGATATAAGATTATAGACTTTTAGATTATTCGGGACTTTCTTAAAAATTGCCTACGTTCAAATTTATTTCTGTCTAACCAAGGAGCTATTGGTGCACGCCATATCACTTTCAAAAAAGGTTTAGTTATAAATACTCAAAACTTGATACAGACAAACCTCGATATCTCGAACTTGAAGGGAGAGGAGAAAAAATTCGAGATACTGAAAATTCGAATTATCGAAAATCGCATGTTATCGATGATAGAATAAAGAAAAATGCTCTTTACATACCTTATTTACTATTCCATATTTATTCTAAAAACATTTTTTACACTTTCATTTAAAAAAAGATTTAATTGTTGTTTGCTTTAGAGATGTGTAAGAAAGTTTGTCTATAACACTTTCTAAATGGACTATAGCTTTAAATGTCTCCTCTAACATTCGGCTGCCTCTCAATAAATCTCCTTAAAGTGTCCACTGCAGAAAGTGCTTGTTTGTTAGTAACATTGGGCGGTAAAGCTTCGATTTCCACATCCTCTTCTTCTGATAGTTGATAGTTCACAAGAAGCTTTCGTTTGAGCGATGATATCATTGTCATCCCACTGACCACATACTGTTACTGCATCATCTACGTTTTCAAAGTCATGAAATTTGATATCATCAAGCTTCATGAGTCCGGTCAATCTGTTCCAATCATTTTCAGTGTAGTTTCCAGCAGAATTAACGATATTGATTGTTTGACTACTTTCGTGATCTCTAATGAATCCAGACTTCTTGAAGCCATTCATTATCGTAGAGGACGACACATCATTCCATGCCTTGTCAGCCATTCTTAAAACTTTCTATTATTTTTGGAATATTTTTTTAATTTTAGAAAAAAAATCTACACTATTTATGGAAAAAAATTCAAGTTATCGAGGGATTAGAAATTTTTTTTTCGTGAAATCGAGTTTTTTTTAAACATTGGAAGCAAATTTGAAGGGAATTTTTTTTCTTCGAGATATCGAAAAATTCGTGAAATCGAGGTTCGAGTTAGCGAGGTTCGACTGTATTAATATTTAACAATAATTCAATAAATGAGTCTAAGTGGCTGTTGTCCCTTTGTCTCATTTATTGAATTAATTTAATTTATTCTTAATTTGCACTAAATTTATTCTATTTACGTAAAATATACATAAATTCCATTTAAATAAAGCACACAATTTAAATATCTTGACAAGGGATTTCTATATACCGTGAATTGAACATTAAACTAGCATTGCTTATAAAATCAGCGAGTTGGATTAATTATTTGCATCAACAAATTACCCAAGGTTAATGTTAGTGTTTCAATAAAGAATGCTACAATATACGATGAAGTTAAACTAATCTCTGCGAGCATGGTTATTAATGGAAGCAAAGTTTTCAAACTTTCATTAACTTTTTTAATACGTTCCTTGCTCGTTCGATTTTCTTTTATAGCTATACTTTCATGAAAGAATGAGCAAATGAGGTGATACTACTGGAGTGTTAATAGCAATTTTTGTATGGGTTACTATTACGAAAATGATTCTTTCTGTGTTATCGTGAAGAAAGATGGTAAACCTGAATTAGTCTTTGATGACTTCGTTCATTGCTTTGACGAAGATTGATTTAATTTAATAGGAAAACTAGGTTTGTTTAAGAAATTTTTGTTTGCAACATCCATACTGAATATAAAATTATACGAAGGGAAAATGACTAAAAATACTTTTTTTCAAGTTTAATTTACGCTAATTTATTCGTACTAATTATAATGTAATTGAAAGAAATCCGTATCAGTTTTGATAAAAATATTTTTCGGTTTTTAGTAGATTTAAAATTGTACAAACAGTTTAGCAAGTCTGGTTGAGATTAACACTAAGGTGAGTGCTTATTTAATGTGGCTTAGGGTGTTGAATTGTTTTTCATTTGGCACAGCATGTCCTCATTTGGACCTTGTGCTGCTAAACCCTGCATTCAACCAATCAAATTAATCTTATTTTATGTGGGGCGGAATTCTGTTACCAGTTTAACAGCTAACATAAGACTAAGCTGACCAGCATCCTCCTAAAACTAGAAAACTGGTAATAAAATTACTAAATGGTTGTTTGAAAATTCACTGATTTATCAGTGAGTCCAATTTATCTATCCAAACTATCTATCCCAATTTATCTATCCAAAGTATCTATCCCTATTTATCTATACAAAGTATCTATCCCAATTTATCTATCCAAAGTATCTATCCCAACTTAATATTCTAAGAAAAAAAGTCTCTTGCAGAGATTCTCTGATAAAAATAATTTTTTAAGATAATTTAAAAGATAAACAGGAAAGTTTCAACAGTTTGTTGGAAATTTTGCAACCAGTTTTTTAATTTTGTGAAGATGCTGGTCAGCTTAACAAAATATAAGTGCTTTAGCAAGAGGAATATGAAGTATGCATTTTATTTGTGATTAATTTTGATAACCGTTCTGTGTAGCACGTCTTCTTGTGGACCATACATTCAATACATTACAGAAAATACATAGGTTTTTACCTTTGGTACAAAATCGTCGATTCTAGGCATTGCCCCTTTGTATTCTACTCCATTTGAAATCATCGCTGTGATAACGTAATACAATGACAGATTAAGCTAAAGGAAATAAAATATTTTTACTGGGTCCTGCCTTGCATATTTTTAAATTACATACATGTTGAAATGTAAAATATATGTATAAATTTTTTAACATTAAAGTAAAATTAAAATTTATTATAACTTCACAAATATTCATCACCACTTTTTAAATTTTTCCAAACTGTGATTATACTGGTAATTATTAAATTTGAATTCGGCTAACTATTTTTCTTTTCTGCTATGAAACTTTATATTCACCCATCAACTTCTAAAAATATATTTCATATCGATCAATACCATTTGGTGAACCTATACATCACAGCCTTTTAAAGTTATATGAGGCTATATGAGCAAGCACGTCTTGAAGCCCATTGTGCACACAAAGCGAGGGATAATGAAGTGAAAGTAATGGATATTATAGATTATTGATAAACTAATTTTTTCTCTCAATCGGATGAGATGTTTACTGTATGGAGTTAAAAAACACTTAAAATTGCATTATCTGTTGTCTATTTATCTTCAAAAAATTTTTTTTTTGATGGTCGAACTTTTGAAGAATAATTGTAATTATTATATTCTTCTGTCCTTGTGCTAATGGTGAAAGTAGATGATTGTTCTTTGATATTGGCCCATTCCTTGATATCGTAGGAAATAATAGATTTTGTGAAAAATTGATTCATATTGTTGTTTTTTTGAAGCACGTTTCCCAATTCAACTGATGTGCTAATTTATTTGTGAAAAATGTTTTTGGAAACTTTTTGCTTCGGAAATTGTTTGCTTGTAAATCCAGTTTAACAAATTACACCTCCTCCCAGATAATTTTTTTTTAAGGGAACCTTTTTTGGCGGAGTTTCACTTGTAAGAAACCACAAATCGATTATTAAAAGATAAATTTAAAACTCGGAGACAGCACCATTTTGGTAGCTTCAATCTAATGATTATAGCTATTAAACAAGATTAACTAGTAAATCGATTTCGTTCAAATTTTGTATTTTGTCATTCATTTAAAATTGCGTAATTTAAAATGTAAAAATTTGTAAGCGTTACAGTTAAAATTTTTATCGATTATTGCAAAAATTATATATAATTATTAAAAACTATTTTTTATATAAAAGTTTTTTTCGGATGAATGAATTTTAAAATTTTGTGCAAAAACCATTCAAATCCAACAAAGTTTTTTGTTGCAAAAGCGAAATATGCAAAAGGCTTAATAAAGAGGCTCACTTTCTAAACTACAGGGATCTAGATTGCAACTAAGCTCCATATTTTGAGGGTGTAAGATATAATTCCTCCGAAAAGTAAGGGAGTTTTATCTTCACCAGTGAAAGTACGTTTTATTGTCTGACTTCGTAACGTAAAATATAGTCTGCAATTATTTATTAGCAGTATTAAAGTTAGGCTACGCTATAACTATTAAGATTGAGTTCACGTACATGAAAAATTTGGATCAATAGATAAAACCTTATTCACCTTATATAGATAAAACCTTATTCACCTTATATAGATAAAACCTTATTCACCTTATATAGATAAAACCTTATTCACTTTATATAGATAAAACCTTATTTATTTTTATTTTTACTCAGTGAATCATGTTTTTATTTTTACTCAGTGAACTTTTTGCGTCCAGTGCGTTACTTAATATAATTTATATAAGCAGGGCAGACCACTTTCTGCTCATTTTTGGAAATTTTTGCTAGTGCAAAGTTTGTTTTAATGTATGATTTTTTTGTTTTGTAAATTGCATTTAAAGTTATTTTTCACATTATCGGGTACATCTCAAAAAATTAAAACAGACATTTCGACAAAGTGTTAGGAGGGGTGCAGAGTTTTTGGCTGACTTACCTCTAACTTACTAGTTTCCTGATCACTACATGCAAATGAGTTAATAGTTTATTATGACCCGTATAGGATATAGTTTAAATGATTTAATGTGACTCGGAGTTAGTGTCCCCTTGTCGTCAGGATAACATTGGGAGGTTTTAATGGTTTTCCTCTCCATGTAACACAAATGTGGGTTATTTCCATCAAAAAGTCCTCCAGGAAGAAAAACTGCTCCTAATACATGATCCAAGAGTTTCCTTGTCTTCTGGGTTGGGTTCATAATTACAAGGCTATGGAGTTAGATATATACAAAGTACGGAGTTTGATATTTTACAAAGAGCGAAATAGTTTTGCAGCTCTTTGTAAGCTATGCAATTAGTCTTAAACACAAAAATATATTTTCCTATCTCTTACTTGCCGTTTTCTTTCACCACAAAAATACCTCTTAATAAATTTAATTTACTTTTTTAAAAGTAATAAGACAATTTTTTGCCTTAATAAAATATGATAAAAATGATTAATTTTTTACATGATAAGAATAATGTAATTAGCTTTTGGAAAAAAAGGAATAATTCGAAGTATGACAAGAGCTTTTATGACAAATATACATTGTTGAATTTTTTAACAACTTTAATTAAATGAATAACTAACAAGAAGTTTCTTTTGAAAAAATCGTATTACATTACATTTTTTTAATAAGATTTAGCCATTTCATTTCATTAAATTTACTCAAGCTTTCAGAATAAAAAATGTTTTTAGTAATATTTTTAACAAATAGATTCAACAATTTTCGTAAAGCTTTTAGCTAATTTCTGAATTACTTTTGCTGGAGAAACAGTTAAGCTTTTAAAAAATCTATAATTGTTAAAAAAAAATGCGCAAAATGGATCGGTTATTAATGAATAGAGTTAAAAAGAATGCGGATTGTCAAATAAATTTAATTTAAAAGCTCTTAAAAGTGCATTCTAATTTTGTCGCATGCGTATATATTTTAAATAAGCTACGTATTTTTAAATTTTGCGATTATAATATTAAAAAAATATCTTAAGTTAATAATATCTAAAATTATGGAAATAAAAATGTGAATAAATATTGATTTTTTAAGATTCTGCTTGTGAGTTCGCTTATAGCATGTCAATGACTTAATTGAATCCCTGAAGTCAATAAGTGGCATGATTTGTCTTTTATTTGCGAATAACTTAATGATATGGACCCAGTCACCCAAGAAAAAAGCGAAGAACTTTGCTGAGGAGGTACTCAACAAGGCACTAAATGCACTTTCAGAATGGTGTAGTACCAATAATATGACCATTAACTTGAAAAAAGCAGCTGTGTAGTCTTTTTCTTTAATCCACCAGAGTTTTTGCCCAGAACTGGAGTATCGAAACAGCCACCATTGCATATACAGATGTATTTACTTATCTGGGCGTAACGTTTGACAGAAAATTGCTTTGAAAACAGCACGTTCAATCAATTTCAGAGAGGTTGTCATAAAAGGTTGAATATACTGAAGTGCTTGGCGGGAGCCACGTGGGATGATTTCGGGTTCACCCTGAATACTGCTTATAAAACATTTCTGCTGCTGTTCCTGACATACTGTTGCTAACCACTTATGACAATCTCGAATTCTCTGCTTAAGAAACTAGAAACTTTGCAGAACCAAGCGTTAAGGCTTGTCACAGGTGCAGTAAAATCCACACCTATTGGACGCAACGTTGTTTTAGACAAAAAAACAAACCTATTCAAAATATTATCCAAGTGAGAGCTTCCATACTTTTTGAAAAACTTATTAGACTGGAATATACCTTTTGGGGGGATTATCAACTCGAAAATAGAAACCTCAAGATCCAAGATGGATTTTCTCAGGGGGTAATGGCAAATAAGGAGATATATGATTTTCACAATGAAGTTCAACAGCTGTATAAACTCAAAAATCCCATAGAGTTGACAATTTTTCGTGAGCAATTTGAATTTGACCATATTCATATTAAAAAAGGATACCTCACCGGAAGTACTAAAGCGTACGCTTTGGAGACTATTGAGACTAAATATCCAGAAAATGCGTGGTTATATATCTATATGAATGGATAACAGTTTTCAAGACAACAGAACGTTGGGGTTGGTGTTTTCTCCAAACTTTTTTCCCTCTATGCACCAGTTGGAAAGTATAGTACTGCCTTTGACAGTGAGGTGGAGGTGAGTCACATCGCTCTTAAACAGCTTTCTTGCCACCTGCTTAAATTTAAAAATGTAGTCGTGCTATCAGACTAACAGGCTGCCATCCAGTCCATCAACTCTATTCGGATTCCACTATCAAACGAGATTTCCCCATGTCAAAAACTGTTGATTTCCTCGAGGTCTCGGCATAAACGAAATGTTTTGCAGTGAATTCCTGACCACTGCAATTTATTTAGTAGCGATCAGGCAGATTTTCTTGCCAAAAGGGGTTCCATACTTCACTGTACAAACGAGAAATCTCTTCCCACACTTCTAAATTTTATATTAAACAATTTATGCAGTCGACGTTCCAAGATGAACTCATATATATAATGGAAAGCAAATATGGAAAATATTGCTTTTTGGATATTTTTGATAAACCAAGATCGGAGGCAGTGGCTTCTTTCCGCCTGTTTATTGGGTATAATATATGTTCAATTAACCTAGCTATCATAACCTAATTTTAATATTTCATACATAAAGACTTTCATGTTGATGAAATTTCTAAAAATTCCTTTGCCATTATCATAAATTAATATTTAAATTGCGTTCATGTATAATCATGAAGTTATATTTTGGTTAAACTCTGCTTTTATCTGTTTATCTTGTTCTGTTGTGTACCTCAAGGATATTGGTTTTCATAGATGAAACAAAGTTGTTAGCGGGAAATAGCTATAAACAGCACTTATGCCGATTACTAATAAGTAATTAACCAATCTTTATCCTTGGCGTAATGTTGATCTAAATGCATTCTGCCGAATAGCCTAAAATAGCACTTTCGCCCTATAACAGTTAACTAAAATTTATATGAATTTTGGGATACAATTTATGCTAAGTGACGTAAGTAAAATTTTAGGTGAGTACTTAGAGACTAAATAATTTATTCACGTATACAAAATATTTGAAAGACATTTAGTGAAAATAAAACAGGAATAGAATTGCAAACATTTTAAATATTCAATATAATTGCTATGCAATTAAGAAAATGCTTTTATCTATTTACTCTAAAATACTATTTAATTAACAATTTTTAACTTGAAATTGAGTTTATTGTAAAATGTGAAGGTATAATTTGTTTTTAAACTGATTGATTCGTGATTTGAAACTATATCGAGGTTGCGAAGAGTTATATTAAATTTCAAATGGATTAAGCTAGATGCGTTTGATTTTTTACTTTTTTGAATATACGTGGACAAGTTAAACTTGAGATCACATATTATGTTGATTAAAGATTACGATAATTAATAATCCAGTAAAGTTCGTAAAAGATCCTGACGGAATATTAAAGTTCAGCTCATAATTTTTAAATTAATTATCATACCCTCTAGAGATAATTTAGTTTCGCAAGATAAAATGAATATTAATTTCACCCCTTTTAAAATTCTGTCAGATTAAGTGATCTGTTAAAGCTAGGCATGAGGTTAATTTTAGTAAAACACAATACTTTTTTGATAAACATATAGTATAAAATTTCTGTAATTGTTTCTAATATTATAGTTTAATCTTTTTAATTAAAAATCTTTGAATGTTGAGCAGATGTTAGTTGAGTTGTAGTCTTTTTTTCTGTTCTTGCGGATTGACCTTTTAATCTTTTTTGCTGAAAGAGATACATTTATTATTGTTGGTAATATCATGATATCCTTGTTAATATAATTTAGTTTAGTACATAGGTATATGGAAAAAAATGCAAAAGTCCTAACTTTCACAACAACTTTAATGTGTTTCTTTGTAATATTAGATTTCATGATTGCATTTTGATCTGATTGTAATTTTGTCCCGATTTTAAGCTAGCTATTATGATTTTAAATTCGTTCGATTAATATGATTTTTTTTTGCTTTATAGCCAAAATATGACTTTTATCTAAAAATTTATATAAAAAACTTTCCAATAAACAGAAATCTTATGATTCAGTGCAACAGCAATATTTCTGCTTTTTGCTTGTTTTTCCCTTTTTTGAAATGTTGAATCATAAATGGAAGACTAAGTGAAAAACAACGTGAATAAAGCACAAATCAAGTACAGAAGTGGACATTCTATAGTTTCGGTTCTCTTAACAAAGACCTTTATCAGGATCTAAACACGAAAAAGCAATATAAATCAAAGAGATAAAAACATACGAAGAGGCATTGATTAAATTTCTATTAATAGCTGAACTATTAATAGAAAACCCCCCAGATAATAATAGCTATGGCATTTGTCAAATTTCTAGTCAGTGTGATCTATCGTATATTATATAACCATCGTTGAACAGCCGAACGATGTTCAACACCATAGCCAAAGGAGCTATTGGATCGCATGGCGAGGAAAACCACGAAAAATTCCTACGGTTAATCTGATGACAAGACTCTAGCCCATAATCCGTCTACCACTGAGAGTATTTTACGACTACACTGTGGTGGATGCGAGCCGGTGGCGGAATCTATATCGACAAGCCTTCGCCGGGATTCGAACTCGGTTCACCTTATTGGGAGGCAAGCGCTTTATCGCCTGAGCTACCATGGCTCTTCTATCGTATATTGGACAAACGAAAAGTACCTTTAAATTTCGACTCAGAATATGAAAAATATTACGAAATTAAACGATCTTCCATCACCATTATATCGTTGAAATTCTAAATATTGGTTTGAAGTTTCTTCTGCTAACACAACTGTTTATTACCTTGCTCTAACTTCTTCCTCTCTCCTGATTGGTTAAACCACTTCGCACGTGCTTATCTTCTTACCTTTTTCATGACATTTTGTGTTTAGACCCTGAGGATGGTTGTCGTCTAGAGAACCGAAAGTATAGTATGTCAATTTCTGTACTTGATTTGTGCTTTATTTACGTTGTTTTCCACCTTTCTGTGCTTTATACAAAGTGTACCCTGTCTTTTCGAACATACATACATAGTTAACCGTATAAAGCTAATCATAGGCGCTGCTAGTTAGACTTATGCATTCCTACATCTGATTTAGTTTTTCATCTGAATTTAAAAAACGAACGAACAAAAATTGCCTTTTTATGTTAATATATGACATGTGTAGCAAAACTGTGTACAGAACGTCATGGCACCGATTTCTAACGTTCTGTTAGAAATCGGTGCCATGACGTTCTGTTAGAAACTATTGGTAGTACGCCATCCAGTGACGTTATATTCATTCCTTCTTCTGCCTCTGAAGGAAAATTTTTACCCTGTCCCTGATAAATGTTCTATTTCATTTTTTTTTCAATTATTACGATATAAAATAAATTTGGAAACTGTTAATTTTATATGTGATTAATAAATTAGCAAGGGCTAGTCGAAATCTTAATTTTTGATAGAGCAGTTATAATTGTGTGTTATTTATCATTCAATTTGTAAATCCTTTTAACTTTTTGGATGGAAACAGAAAGAAATTGCAGATAATACTCAAAACACGAGAACTCTAACTCTTTATTAAAGAAAATTATAGATCATGCCTTTTTAGAGTTTATAAAATACAGTAATATGATTAAAATTACGTATAAATTTGAATGTAATCGTAATAACAAAACTTCCTAGAATATAAAGCCAGTTGATCAATTTCGTCGGTAGGATGAACCGGTAGTTTTTTTCGATTCAGTTCAGATTTTAGAATTTTGTTTCTCTTCACGCTCAGTTGACTTTATATGAAAGACAATAAAATCATAACATGATTGGCCAAACGGAAAAGACCTATAGTAACTCACGTTCCATCTATGAGAAAAATTATCTATTACAAAATCTATTACAAAATTCGGAGGAATAAGAATGCATTGTGTTTTCCAGAACCTTCAAAGTTGCTACTGTTATTAAAAAAAAAACTCATGATATTAATGAATAATAAAATATTTTTGAAATATATTTAATCAAAAGCATGCTTTATTCCAAAAATGTAAAGAAACTTGCAAACTTAGAATAAAATTACCATCATTTTATTCTCGTTAAACCGAATTAATTCTCAGAAATACCAAATTAAGTAATGACAAACCAAAGAACTTGAAATTTGATAAATTCACTACAAATGAGCATCTAAATTCAACATAATGAAAAATTGAATGAGAAAAATTTGTAAATGCGTTTTAATGGTGTTTCGTTTTTGTAATATTGGCGCTGGACAGGAGCATTTTTATACCGACAGCGGTCAAGATCACTTTATCTGTATTCCAGTACTTAACTTCGCTCTAAGCTGAATGATGCAACGATTTCGTCATGCACTCTTTTATCAATTTCATGTGTTTTTGTAAGACAAGCTAGTATACATAATTTTTTTTAATTTATCTTAAAAACCGTTCGTTTGGCGCAGCTTTTCCTTTTCTGGATCTGGTGCCATTAAATCCTACATTCAATTCAATTAGGAACAAAATGGCATCCACTTAAAAATCAGTGAAAATGTTCATTCAAATTCACCTTTTCATGTTAATTCAAACTTTGTTTAAAGCATATATTGATTACATATTAACGGGATATTTCACACATTCTCCTACCCTGGCGTTCATGAAATTTTTGCAGTTCTTTTTCCGGGTTTTTCAATTCTGTTGATTCATTAAAATACACTTTCTTATTTATTTAATAATTTCACTTTTACT
Organism: Parasteatoda tepidariorum; assembly: GCF_982258835.1. Taxonomy (NCBI): domain Eukaryota; kingdom Metazoa; phylum Arthropoda; class Arachnida; order Araneae; family Theridiidae; genus Parasteatoda; species Parasteatoda tepidariorum. The sequence continues at coordinate 49,365,730 of NC_141761.1, read as the reverse complement.
TTTTCGTTTATTATTTGCACTTGCCTCTAGAACTTGAGGGATTTTCCACTTCATCTTCTCCAATATTTCTATAAAAAATATTCCACAAACATAGAATAGAATAAACGACTCTAAGTTATTTTATCTATCTTTTCCGTATCAATTAAAACTCCTGGTTCATCTGAAATAAAAAAAATGTTTTTAACAAGGCTATTGTTTATTGAATCGTTATACATTTCTTAGATACGGGGCAAAGAGCAAGTAAAATTTATAAATAACTAAATAAAAAAAGGGCCCACTTTTTTAGCTCACTTGGTAACAACAAATTTATCTCTGAAATGAAATAAATTGAAGGAATCAGAGAGGAAGAATCACCATTGCCAAAAATCTATGAAATACGTTTGTTTGGAGCACATTGAAAAACCATCTAAATGTTAAATTTGAACTCTATCTTTGTCAAATAACGCAAAAAAGTAAAACAGCTCCTCGAAACCCATCACTTTATCTGAAAATTCTTTTTCAATTGTTAGAATTTCAACAAAAGAGAAAAACACACTTAGTATGAAAGAGTGCATATCTTGCATAAATGTGCATATCTTTCTTCCTAAGTATTCTGTCACTATCACTTTGTTATCAGTCAAATATAAAACAAAAGAAGTTGGACACATTTACCCCCTTTTCTATTCAAATATCATTATTTATTTTGTTTAAGTGTAATAATAGTAATAGAATAAAATGCACATAACATAAATTAATGATTCACTTGAAGTCTAATAAAAGAACATCAGAAAGGCTGAAGTTCCAAAAATGGAATTTTTTATCTTAAAATTTAAAAATAAAATATTGAACTTGGTATCTAACGGAGGGTTGTGTATCCTTTTAAAAGTGTGTAAGTATTGTATGGAAAATGGAGGAATAGTATTGTATGGAAATCGTTTTTATGGAAAATGGAGTTTTGAAAAATTATATTTCAAGCATGATAAAAATTTACTATATCAAATCTCTAAAATTCACAAAAAAATATGAAATAACTATTGGAATGGAAATAAATTGAATACAAAAATACTTCACAATGTAGGTTTTAAATGCATGAAAAAAAATATATTTGGAATTTAATTGCTTATTAAATTCTGACTCAAAGTACATGTTCTATTTGTGAAACATTGTTTTGTAAACGATTAACAATTTAGTTATAAATAGTTGAAATGTTACAGTAAAGAATAGTTGCTTATATTGATATTTGTTAAATTTGATATTGTCCTTAGATAAAGCAAATATTGAAACTACATACGATTTTCATCAAGTGACGTCATTCGAGATTTAGCCTTGCCGGAAAATAAATATGAGGTTTAAATTGAATAATTGAAACTGATTGTTAGGGAAATTTCTCGTTAGTAAACTCTCGTAAAACATTCCCAGCAGAATTAATTTAACGAGAAAATGGTGAGCAAATATTTATACATTGATTTAATTTATATGTTATTGCTTGAAGTTAGATAACAGAAAATAACATATTTCTCATCGTGCATAATTTCTTCAAGGTTAAGCGTGATTTATTTAATTTCGTAGAATAAGGTGTTTCATCATTTACTTTGAAACTTGCAAATTACGAGTTTTTATAGCATTAAATTTATGGTAATATGCCAGATAGAAAACTACTGAGTGACAAAAAGTTAGATGGACAATAAGAAAACATATATAATCTTTTCAAACCATGTCTTCTGAAGTGATTAATATTGTTGAAAAAAATTATAAATTAAAATGTATGAATGCATATTTTAAACAATTTTTAATGTTATAAAACAAGGCATGAACATGCCTCATTATGATATTCTCAAAAAGAAGTTTTTTTCTAAATGAAATTACTGGATCTTTTCGAAATAATCACGATCCTTATTATTCAACAAATGTCTACTTGTTAATTGGGATATTCATCTCACCAAATAAGCAACTATAATTTTCGATCCATTTTCTTTTTGATATCTATAAGCAATAGTGCTAATTTATAGTCTGTATAACTGTTTTATTTCATTTATAACTTTCCCAACTTTTCTTAAACTATGTTTATATTGAGTTCAGATGTTTTACATATATTCCATATATTCCATATAATATATACTATTCTTAAAAATGCTTTATTTTCTAAATAGGTTACAATTCTATCTCCAACTTTTGAAATATGCTTGCCATAGCATGCTTTTGAGATTAATCGATACTTTAAAAATTTTAATTGATCTCAATGATAAAGATTTTAAAATTTTATTCTCCTGGATTCCTGCTCATGGAATACCTAGAAATAAAGCCGCTGATTTTGAAGCAAAATTTATTCAAAATCATTCCAATAGGCCTGTTTCTCGCTCTGACGTAATGAAGGCAATAACAAACATCTTAATAATTAATTGGCAGACAGGATGGGACAGAAAATTTGCAAATAAGTTGCATGAAATAAAACCATCAATCATCCCTTTCTAAAGAGTTAATAATTACTGGAACATTGAAGCACTAATAAGCAGATTACGAATTTGCCATTCACGATTAACTCATAAAAACCTTTTACTAGACGAGCCAGCACCTGTTTGCTTCACTGGCAAAGAACTATTAACAATTATATATATCTTAACCTAGAGTACTAAATTAAAAATTGAGCGGCGTAGGTATTTCTGTTGAGATTTTCCTACTTTATCTACTTCATTTGGTGAAATTCCACACCGAAATCTTGCTGACTTCTTAAAGGATTCTTCTCTTTAACATAAATCAGCTTTATATTAACCAAGTGCTCAGCGTGGCATAGCCTTTTTTGGCTCTTGCGCTAGGAAGCTAAACTAAACTGAGATTAATAGCATGGGAATTTGAGATATTGAGATTAATGACAGGTTGTGTTTAATGACAGAATGAGAACTCTCAAAGGATGTGTTCTTTCAGAACAGTGGTTCCCACGTGAAACAAGCATAGGTCATGAAGCGATGAAAAAGAATCTACTGTAGCTGTTCCTATGTAGTATACATAATTGATTGTCTATGTTATTTTAAGAATTTTTAATGACATTATGATTTAATTTACTAAGATTAATTATTTTATAAATATATTTTTGCAGAAGAGTAATAAATATATATACATTTAAAAATTACATACCATATATGTTAATTTAAGGTAACACAAACTCTCTCCTCCAAATTAAAGAGATTTTATGAAAATACATACTATTTTTTTTCATTTCATTTGGTTATATTTAAACTGAAGGTTAAAATTTAAGTTATTTGAAAGATTTTTTTCTCTAAAAAAGTTTTTTCAAAAATTGTTTGGTTTTAACCATGTTTTAAACCAAGGTTTTAACAAGATTGATTTAAACCAGCCAAGTCTGGCTAGAACTGATGGCTCTGGTCTCATTGAAGACTTGCATCGCCATTTGTAGTCTATTTTTGAGACTAATTTCCAAAAAATTCTGTATGAGGTTTTCAGTTTTTAAAATAAACATATAATTTGTTATTAAATAAATAATTTCAAGAAACTTAAGCAGCAAGATACTACTTGATTAAAAATTTCCTTCACTTAAAAAATATGCAAATTAGAAATAACAGAGAGCATATACCAAGCGCCTAAGAACAGGCGCCCATTTTCATGACTTGCCAGACGTGAATGAGAGGACAGGAAAACTGGGCAACTCGGGGTAAAATCCATTTCCACGTGGGGTGATGGCATGTCTTCGGATCATCCTCCGGGATGTTTCCCAGACCGTCGCCAATAGCCCATTGTGCAGCTCTAGTGCGACGTAAATTAACAACAACAACATTTCCACGTGGAAGTGTATTTTCATCTCATCTTTTTCGTCTCTTGACTATTGTAGTTTTTCTAGTTTTGTTTCTCGCCTTTATTTTGTTGGCAACTTTACGTTTTATAATTCAAATCACTTTCGTTTCTTCTCATTCACGTCTGGCAAGTCTTGAAAATGGGCGCCACTTTTTGAGTGCTTGAAACAAGTTAACTGTTATTTTCAATTTGTATATTTGTGAAGCGGATGATTTTTAATCAAATAATATCGTTTGTTATTTTTCTCTATAGACTTTTTATTATTTTTATTTTATTTCCAATGAGCTGCACAATCAGTCGTGTTCCCGATGAGCAGACCTAGTGCTGTTCTCCAGACGGGTATCCACTCTTTCAGGACCACCACAATGGGTGAGATACCACTGGCCATGTTAATTTGGACGTCTAGTTTCTGCCACACTAGATGGCAGCACCGAAACTCTATTTGGATGCTAAAGTGCACTAGGAATTTAATTTTTCCGGAAATGCCAAGAGCCAATAAGGCACTCCAGGGATCTTTTACATGCCGCATAATCATACGACATGGCGGCTGAGGATTTTCTGCATCCCGAAAATCTTTTGTCTGGGCCGGGGATTGAACCCGCAGATTTGGGCTCAGAATGCCGACTCTATAGACTTTTGCTTTCTTAATTTTTAATTTTGTACTCGGTCTGTCATCCACTGGACACCCTGTACTAATCAAAAGAAATATTTCATAGGAATATCTCTACATTTGAAATAAAATAGTGATTTTGCTCAAGTGAAAATGTCATTTAAGAAAACAGATGGCGACATTCTTTTTCAACCCGAAAAGTATATGTAAAAATGTTTTTTTTTTTTTTTTTTTTTTTTTTTTTTTTTTTTTTAACGAAAACCTGAAACAAAAGCCGTGCATTATAAAACTGTCTTTCTTTGCTTTTCTTGTACTAACGAAATCATATTACGAGACCAAATTTCTTCGAATGTATTCTTAAATTGATTTCATACATTCTCCCAAGACTGGTTTAAGGAAAAGTGTTTATAAAGATTTTCTTCCATATTTCTAGGGATGTCATATTTTTAGAAGCATTTATTTAGTCATACATTTTCCCCAAAAAATGTTTTGCTCTGAATTCCATATTAAAAATCAATATGAATGAAAGATTTATAGTGATTTAGTATTTATGATGTAAATATAAATTGCTTACTGAGAATAAACCCTTCAGAATTTTTTTTAATAAAGTACTATTTACAATTGCTTTCATATAATTTTTAAAACTTAGTAAGAAAATTTTTGAATTTTAAAATTTTACTAAATAAGTGCATGTGTGTCCTGATTTTGAATTATTTTACCGTATTCAATTAGATAAGTTAATTTAGAAGAGAAATGATATTTTAAATATGGGTTTTTAAAAACACGCACTGTCTTTTATATATTGTAAAAAAAAAAATTCTATTCTCTGTTATTCGAAAACAGGCATAACATATCTCCAACATTTGGGGCTTTTGTACTTTAGTTTTTTTTTCCAGTAATAACGAATTAAAGAAACAAAAGCATTTTAAAAACTGTGATTTGAATTTTAAAAGCCTTTTCAATGTAGTGCATGAATAGTAATATCCTATTATACCGACAGATGGCACTCGGTGATGTTTATTGACGTTGGGTATGATATGATGTAAGAATGCCAGAAATTATATGGGATCTGATCGATAACAGCCACCACTCACACTAATAGGGCGACAGTTATCATTCAGATCCTTTACAATCTCTGGTGTTCTTACATCATATCATACCAAACGTCAATGAACATCACCGACCGCCATCTGTCGGTATAAAAGGATATTGTTTACCATTCATATACTACATTCAATTATCTAATTGACAATTTATATACCTGTTTAAACTGTGTTATAGTGAGTAAAATTCTTTTGATTACAATTTATTAAGGTATTACCTTTCTACCATTGGGTAAGATATTTTTTGGCTCCATGAAGGGTGTGCTCCTAGCATGTAATAATTTACTTTCAAATTCATCTAATCCTTTTTTCAATAGCATATTCTCTAGAACTTTTTTTCTGAGTAATTGCAATCCATCGGAAATCATTCGATCTTTAATCTTTTTTTAACTGACAATATATTACAGGAATATTTTAGACCGCAGTTATTTTAGGATGAAAAGTTTACTGTAATGCTTTGGTTTAATTGCATTGTTAATTTTTTAGCGTCATTTCTTTTAATATTCTTAAATTTTATTCAAAAAGAGATTTTATGACCTTTAATAATAAAGAGCTGCAACCAAATATTTGATTCCTTACTCATGATTGGTTGAAATATTTTATAACTTCTAATTGTTACAACAGTATATGATTTCATACTGGAAGGTGGTACTTTGGTGGTGGAAGGTGAACTTGGCGCGATACTTTTTATTTATCATTTAGATATCTCTTAGATATCATTTTATAGAATAAAATTAAAATTTAGAATATCTGTAATCAATCTGCCTCATAAGATTTAGTCCCTGTTCAATTTTATTTGAACAATAACGGTTTTATAAGAATAAACATGAGCTTGGATGATTAGTATTGCTCTTCAATAAATTGAATTTTATCTTAAATACTTTCTTCACAAAAATTAATGTCCCTCTGTATCAGATTGTGGGTAAACCGTAGGCTCTAAAATAATGATATTCAATATGAAACTAAATGAGTATAATTGTAAACAAATTAAGAATCCCGATTTTTTATTTTTTTAACTACACTTTGTATTCAGAGAGATTTAAAAAATAGAATTTTCTCCTTGTTTAGTAAAAATGTTTTAAAGTAAACTATAAACGATTCAGTTTTGTCAAATATTTTGAAGATAACTTCAATGATGTTTTCTAGCTTATAGCTCTAATCGAAAAGTTAGTTTGTTGCGAGTTCCGTATTACTTAATTTTTTTTTGTTCGTTATGCCAGAATACCTGAATGATCAACATGATCGTGATAGCTCAGGCGAACTACCACAATCAAACAACAAATTAGCATTTTATAGTTATCTGAAATCACATATTTATAATTCAGGCTGAAACGACAATTTTCCTTCCACCGTCAGTTGCAACTGGCGAATCAAATGCTGTCATCAGTACGGTATTATTTGTAATGAAAACTATCTATTCGCGATCGCAACGAACTATAGGGGGCGTTGTTGTATGAGACTAATACCTGCGATTTCTATATGAACAGTCATTCATTTACTATAGAGACGTCGTTAATGTAGCACGTAGCATTGCAACGTTCCTTCTTTATTGTGGCTAATTAAATTTAAAAAATAAAAATGCTTGATATTCTTTCTTATGCAAACGAAAACAAAATGGTATCTCTTTTTATTAGAGAAGGAACATCCAAAACACATCGGAAAAATATTTGTACATTAACAGAAAAAAATATGTATATTCTTATAAGAGTTAAAACCTAATGCCCGAGAAATAGTATTACTAAATTTAATGATATAACATGAAAGGCCCATTTAAACTTTACATTCTATAGTTTTAAAAATCATATTACTTCAAAAATTAAAATGAACAAAAAGTATACATAAGCCTCATAATTTTATGAAATTTAATTTTGTAAACTAAGTTTTTTGACAACAATTTTTATCAAAAAATTTCAAGTTTCAATAAAAATCATTATTTAGAAACTAAGAAACGTAAAATAAAGAATGCTGACGAAATAAAAACAAAAAAACAATTCTTTTTTGTCGCCATTTTTAGTGCTACGAAAATTCGTCTTTGGGATTTGCCAAAAACAAAACAAGATGCAATTTTATTTTTTCAGGAGGGAAATATTTTACCGAAAAAACGAAAATGTACTAATTCCCACAACATAAAACTTTATCTTGGTAAACGTACGTTTTGGAAATGTTATTTCATTTGGAATCTTATTTATCAGAGTTCATATGGCGATATGATTGTTTTGAATCTATGCTAAACTCTATATCGGCTCATTTTCCACCGAAATCCGATTGACTATTTTGATTTTAAATAAAGTGTTTTATTTTATGAATTGTCGCAAAAATTTTAAGTATAGATTGGCGGCACTTAAAAACCGCCAAATCTGTAGCGGCGGTGGAGTTAACACGTAAGTACCGAATTTTTATTCCATACTTTTCTGAATCATATTATTTCAAACATTGGAATATACAAGAAGTATACATAAACACATAATGTTATACCATTTAATTTTTCAATAAAAGTATTTTGAAAACAATTTTTATCAAAAAATTATAAACTAAAAAACGGAAAATAAAGAATTCTTAGGATAAAAAAACGATTTTAAGAATTCTTTACATTGAAATAAAAACTTTCATATTGTTTCTTTTTTTATTATTCTTATAGTTCTTAATCAGACGTAAAAAACCATTCTGTAGAGAACCATCATCAAATGAAAAAAAAATATTTACAAGCAAATTTTTTATTGTGAAAATCATTGCACTTACCTGATTTATAATTCCCGGAGAATTCCAAAATGAAAAGTTCCTTGTTTGAAAACTTTATTCTCAAATAATAGATACATAGTTTATCCCTTCATTACTTTTAGATAACATACTACACAGCAAAATTTTATAATTGATATGAATTTGAATGTGTAGCTAAAAACAGAATAGCTGAATTCTAGTTGAACTTATTCTTTCAAAACTAAAAAATACTTACCAAGAAAACGATAAAAAAATTAATTAAGAATCAACATAAATGGCACTATTTCAAGTAACTTGGATAATTTTTTATTGTTGTTTTCCGAATTTTTGGATACAGAAATATATACTATTCTATAACGAAGAAGAATATGCTATAACTATTACAATTCTGTATGTTCTGAATTCATATTTATTCACTGGAATGACGAAAGCAAGGTTGACTTCACTTTAATTCGTAATGAATTGAAGACAGAAGAAATGCATTTTACCTTAATACACACATCGGTAACAGTATCCGAAATCGGAAGTCATCAGTTGCAAGTTTGTTGATAATAGAAATTAAAAATTATCGAGGAATTTTTCTTCAAATGTTTGGCGTGTTCTGTTCCTGAAAGATTTACTAATATTCTGGAGTTTTTTTCAAGTTCTTCGGCCTTTTCCTTAGGGAAATTTTGTTTCTTATTTGCTGTTAAAAAATGGCGTCTGATCCTGTCAATGATTTGGATGGAACTAAATGAAAACTTGATAAATTAATGTCTGATATTTACAGGCTCCCGCTAGACGGCGTACTCGAGCGTTGCGATCGCGAATCATAAATTAATTAGTTATCACAAGTACCATTTTTGATGATAGATAAGAATTCATACATTGTTTCCCGTAAAAGAACCTATTTTTGTAAACAAGCAAGTAGATTGTTATTCTTCTGCAGAAATTGCAAAGTGAGTTTATATGATTCCGAAAACTTTTAAAGTCAGTCACTTAAAATTACTCACTTAAATTGTTTACTTGACACTAAATTTGTGACCGCAAGAATTTAACTGAATGTTACCCCTATTTAAAAGCATCCCTAAAGCACTTGAAGTCTCCATTTTGGTTAAAGTATTAAAAAAAAAATTACTTTTGAATGCACATGCTTTATTATGTACGATTTTATCAGTGTCTTGCATTTTAGTAAGGAAATTTTTAGGGTATATTTGAGGGTGCCCCTTGATTCTCGCCAAGTTGTCATCGCGGTTGATCGCCAAGCAGGACGATGTTGAAACCCAATCGTGATTTTGAATGGTTTAGATTTTAGCGATATTTTTAAATGTTCAACGGTATATGTAATTTCAGAGGTCCGTTAGTTTTACGTTGGATACCGGCTGGTAAGGTTACTTTTGCTTCTGGTTAATAAGATCGAAGGTATGTGGGCAGTCATAAAAATGGACTTTAGAAAAAAATTTCACCGCCAGTCCGGTACCACAGTCGCCATTTTCGATTCGTATTTCGCCGAATTTATGTGGCGATGGAGGTACACAGATTCTATTCATGATAAATTTAGTCAGTATCTAACTGCTATTAGAGAATTCGGTGCACCTAAATCTGAGGATATTCAAGCTTAACGAAGAAGTGAGTTGTTTTTTTCCTTTTCCTTCCGTACTTCCTCTATTAATTTTTGTTTCGATTCAAAATGCATTTTATTGGGTTTATTAATTTTGCTCATATCGAGTTCATTGCAATTTTAAAAAGTTTTGACCCATGTTTTGTTGAAATTTTCCAATGTTTTATTGAAATATCTTTATATTTTGGCAGCCATTCTTGTTACCACGGTGCTCCATGCAAACAGGAATAGCGCCAAACATAAGTCGCCAATTTCGTCAAGGGGCACCCTCAAGCACATTTTTACCAATTTTTAGTACTGATTTTTTCTTTTGATTTGTTTTAAAGCAGTTTGTTCGGCGCATCAAGTCCTCTTTTGGACTTGGTGGCATCAAGCCCTACATTTAATTCAATGTAATTTTAAAGACTTATTTTAAATTTAGTTTAAAAGCTCTCACTGAGCGGTTTACGCTCAGGGTATAGAGCGTTCGCCTCCCAATGAGGTAAACCAGGTTCGAATCCCAGAGATAACTGGTCGATGCGAATTTCGTACCCGGCTCACACCGACCACGGGCTAATGTAAAAACATCCTTAGTGGTAGGCGGATGATGGGTAACCCCTTGGGACCCCTTGGTGCCAGGTTAACCGTGGGAGGTGTTAGTGGTGTGGTTTTCCTTTCCATGTTGCGCGAATACTGTTAGTTCCATCAAAAAGTCCTCCAAGAATAAATTCCTCCCTATACTTGAAGCAGGAGTTTTCTTGTCTTCTGGATTGTGTTAAAAATTACAAAGCTATGGAGTTGAAAGCTGCTAGTCGTCAACTCTAAAATTGAGTCGACTGTTCAACGACAGTTATAAAATGAATGAAGCGAAAGCTTTCATTAATACGTAAATTGCAACTACACAATATAAATTTCTATAAAATAACTCAAATCTATTGTGGCCTTAGAAAGTAGTGAATTTTTTTTAAATAAAGAAATAATTAAATTTTTTTCACTTCATCAATTGATTATATGAAATTATTCTTGTTATACGGAAGAGTAAACTAATTCAACCATAACATGATTGTTAAATAGAAAAAGGTTGAAAAGTTCCTTAATTCATTTTTTAAATAGCGCTTTTCGGTTATTTGATTTTCTCTATTTCGCCATTCTCACGAAAGAGTGAGCAAATTATGAGGTATACTTTTATAGCGGTAATTTGATTATTCGTTACTCGTTATCATGACTTTTATAGCGTTAATTTGATTATCCGGTAACAATATGGGCTTATGTTCTGAAAGTGACTTTTGTTGAAAGAAGTTAGTCACGCAAAATTAGTTTTTATTGTTTACGTAATACCATTAGTAATTTAGGAGAACTAATTAAAATATGAAAACTAAATTCCCCTAAGTTTTGTATTTCTGATGTACATACCATATTTAATTGCATTAATAATTTTATCAGACTTTATCTATATTTGGATGTGTTTATTTAATTGTGAACTATGCTTTGGATATCTCTATTTACCTACTTACTTGTCTCGTGAATTTTTAATTGATAATAACACAAATTTAAATGGTTGACATTTTGTTCTGTTTCAAAAACTTCTTTGGGGGGCAGTATGTTTATGTGTCGTTAACTCTATCATTCTATTCATTAAAATATCTTTTTGTCTGCTTTATGAAGTGAGATTTATTTTTCTGGTAAATTAAATCTTTCGAAGTATCCAATATATTCAATAAACACAATTGTTTCAATGTATTCAATGCACCGGAACGAGTAACAACGTTTTGTGTTATTTAATATACTTATTTGGGATGACGATGGGGTTTTAAAAACGAATGATTTACTAAATATTATCTCTTTTAGATGCTCAGAATTAATTCGGTGTTAACATACTATTTTATTCATTACAGTCGTTGTTTGTGGCACAGTTATTAAATAGTTAATTTTACATGAGTTTAATGGACTTTAGCTCTTACGAAATTAAGTTTTTTTTTCTATTTGTTCCATTAACTAATTTCATCACCATTTTCTGTTTCCTTCGAATTAAATAGAAGATAGCTAAATACCACACCTAGATCAAATTAAAAAGTAGTTAAAAAAAATGGTTTTCTACTCTTTCAAACATCCTTTAATGTAAAAATATTACACCAGCTAAACCGTTATACGTATGTAATAATTAGTAGATATTTTGTCGAAATTTACAGATTCTTTGTGAGCTGTTATATTTTTATGTACTCAATTCTTCTAATTTTTAAATAGAAAACATTTATTTTGAAAACTTCTAAAAAATTGAAACTGTAAAACCCTTTCAGCAAAAGAACTAATGAAGGAAAAAGAAATTGTACTTTAGTAACTTCAGTTTCATACTGCGAAAGAAGTGTAGGGCATTTAAAAGAACTAAAGTACAACAGACTCAATGCTTTTTGTAGTTGTTAAATCTGACGAAAAGAGCTTTCATTTCACAAAACTAAATTAAATTGTTTCTAAAATGTTCTGTGTAGCGATAGAAAAAGGCACAAATAGTTCAGTTTCACAGCTAGCTAAGGCATTAACTTTTGTTCAAGTTCGAAAGATTATTTTTGTGCTCAAATGTTTTGTAGAGATTTATTTTAAAATAGAAAGAAAAGGCATTCCTATCCTTTTTATAAAAGGAGTCAAGAGATTACTGTTGCTGCTGAAATATTTTTTCTGTTTCATTGTTGAAATAAGTTCATAATAATCCTTCAGAGGAATTAAAAGACAAATTATAAATTAAGTAATAAATATTGTAATTCTCTCCAAACAGAATTTTTTTTGTCAATCATTTTTCAATTGATTCTTTAAAAAAATTAAATTTAATCTTTTGAATGAAATTTTAACTAGAAAAATTGTGACATATACTGAAACAACCATGCCGATATAGTAGCTAATGTCACTCAAAATATAAGCAGTAATATCTTAACATTTTATCGTGATCGTAAGTCCTTTGCTCCGGGTACATGAAAATCTTCGGTTTTATCGAAACAATAGGACCATATTCTACTTAAGAAATAATTGGTTGGTTGGTTGGTTCTAATGCCACTTGCCAAACGGGCAAGCCTACTTGGTGAAACCGAGCAAATTTAAGGCAGAGTGTGCGATTCTTGTTTTTTAGTGTCGCCATCTATGGAGGACTTTGCGACTCGGCGGAATTTTAGCGTGCATCAGTCACCAACTACACGGGGAGTCTTCGGCCGGTGGGGTTCGAGCACACGAACTCTCGGACATGAGCCCAGCACCCTACCGACCAGGCTATCCCGGCCTTCAGAAATAATAATTCGTGTAATTTATATTATATCCATAAATTCTAACTGATTTTACCTTTTTATTTTACTTTTGTTAAAAGGCAGCATGGACTATTTTAACGTATTATTTGGAGCAGTTTGTCTTCATTTGGACCTTGTGCCACTAAACCTTGCATTCAATCAATCAATCAATTGGGGCTCTTGTGCCACTAAAGTTTAACCAACCTACCAACCAACCACTTATCCCACCATTATATGTAATAGAGTATTGCCAAAATCATTTATAACGCGAGAATAGGGTACCGAGGATTTTGCTTATTAAATTACGAATTTTATTAAATTCAAATCGATTGAGACTGAGGAAAAATTGGAAAAAAAATGTTTTAATGCACAAAATGATCAAGAAGTTTTCTAAAAATTGTTTTCTTTGTTTTTTATTTGTAATAAAGAAGAGCACATTATGGAATTCGTTTGTAATTGAATTTCCCGACTATTTTTGGCAAATGGTTGGCGTATAATGCTCTTGGCGTAAAATACATAATAACAATAATGTATAAGTTGCTAAACCTTTAAAAGAGCAGATCAGATATATAATTCACGAACATTTAGTTAGAAACATACATGTTGGGAGCAATAGGAAAAAGAATCCATTCAATAGTTTGCATATATATCATGTTCATTCAGAATTTCTGTTTGTGTGATCTGGAAATTCAGAATTTCCGGTCTAGACAGATGAAAGACCTTAAACTTACCTGCATACATTTCTCGAACTAATGGAAAGTTTTCAAATTCGTCGAAAACGAATAAAACATCTTTGAAGAGAAAGATATATTTTTTTTCTGATAACTTTAGTAAAATAGTTTTCTGGAAGTTTAGGAATAAAATTTAAAATTTTGTTATGCCGGCCTCTCCAGGAATTAACAACACATTCCAGCATAGTAACGTACAGGTTGGTTATAGGAACGCTCTGAGTAAATAGAAAATATTACGCTAATTTTATTCTTTTTATTATTGTTTTATATTCTACTAGTGGGCTGCGCCCCCTACTCGCGAACGCTCGCCAACCCCCCAAAAATTGCTACACAATCTTATATGGTTTGCTTCGCAAACCAAGCTCGCTTCGCTCGCTTATAACTTAGGTACATTGCAAATGCACAAAATTTTAAGAATTCAAAACAATCATTCAAATCCATGTAAAAACTTTTTTCAAAAAAAAAAATTACATCTTTTTAGTATAAATTTGAATTCAAATAAATGTCAAGTAATTCGTTAAACTTATTAGAAATGTGCTATAGTATAATCGTGATATAAATCAAAAATCGTCAAATAAATTCGTAATATATAAATTCGTGAAAAAGAGCGCTTTCGACAAAATACTAAAATAGAGATCTATCTACAAAGACTACTCACTTCTGCCTAGCTTAACAGTATGAGATTGCCGCAGCTGATGCTCTCTGGTTAATTCAGTTTCCGTTTTTAAAAGCGCTATATGTTGAGCCACCTCACCTAGATTTGGCATGTGACATTTTTACAGGCAATCATTGGTCGATTCGCCGTGTAAGAGAAATAGTAACGTAAACACAACAAAGCAAACGTTGCCAGCGGCGGAAAAGAAATACAACCAAAATTTGGGAGCCACGTAAGAGAATTATATATATTAGATTTGATGTTTATTTGTCTCGTGACGTGTCAGTAGAAGTTTCATCACACGAAAAAAAACTTTTATAGTTGCAACTTTATAAATTAGTAAATTAATGACACGTGCATCGAAAACAAAGTAACATTCTAAATTGTCCTTTAATGAAAATTTAATAAAAGTAACCCGCATCTGCTACAAACGGAAAAAATTGCTATAATTTTAAAGTTTCATAATTACATTTTTAAAGAGAAAATGCCTTTATTAGTGTTTCTTTTCTGTTTATTTAAAAATCTGGGAAATTCCCCAGTTAGAAACTATTTTAATTATTTGAGCACTGATTGAAAATACTTCATATTCATTAGATGAAGCTTAGATGCATGAAAAAAAGCATGAAACACAATAGTACCTCTTTTAGAAAATTACAAAAAATTAGTTGGTGATATTTAAATATTCAAATTCTTCAAACTGTTTAAGGCAAATCAATCGATTGATACAATTCACAAAATTTCCGAGGAAAGAAACAAAGTGACTTTAATTAATTTCGATGTAAGATTAGTTTTTTTTTTAAAAACTATTTTCATTTTAAATTAACAAATCGGTATGATTTTTTTTAAAGAATAATCTTTAGAAAACATTTGCGTCAAATAGTTTATTTTTCAAAATAGCTTCTATGCGAAATATTTAATTTAGGATGCATTTTTAAGATTGATATTTTCCTAAACATGGTTTTTTTGCAAAAAATCAATTAGTTTTCTTAACAAGAAATGAGCAAGCTGTGCTTAAAAATGTTCAAAATCTAATTAAATTTAATTAAAAGTATCTTAAGACACTTTTTTATTGGTTCTTTCATAGCATATAAGTTTTTAAAGCTTGAGTTTCAGCCTAATAGAGAATGTCCCTCTATGGTCTTATCATTGAATAGAATTAGACTTAAGGGAATATTTTTTTGAAAAAAAATTTACAAATTTGAAGATCTTAAACTTGAATACAATATTTTTTTTAAATGGCTTATTTTCCTATATAGTTCATTCTTCCGATTGGAGTAGATTATTTTAATTTTTTTCTTTCTATTTCTTAGAATCTATATCTCATTTTAGTATATAAAGTAAAATGCCTGTCATTGAGTCAAGGAACCAATTATTTTATCGGTTTTTAAAGCTCATATTTGGCACAGCATGTTCATTCATGGGTCAGCTGAAACACTGATCCTCGGTTGAAACGTCACTGAATAGCTGTATTAATAAAATGTAGTCAGTATGTGAAGTGCAGTCAATTCGTAAAGTGCACTGTATTCAATCAAAAGACCTGAATATAAACTGATCATTATATTTAACACCAGAAGCCCAGTTTGGGTCATTTTGATCGTTTTTTTTGCCATTTCTTATGTTGTTTTTGAGGATACACGTGAGCTTCAAAGCTGATATTGTTTGACTTTTCCTAATTTGTTTTTAAATATACTGTATAAAAATTTCATGCCTTTACGTTGATTAGTGAAATAAATATTTTTAGAAATACTTAAAACAGCCAAAAGGGGTAATTTTAACCGTCATAAGAAAATGATTCCTTTTTTGAAGGTTTATGCCTATTTTTGATTTTGCATAATTGCAAGCTTTGTTAAGATAATTTGTAGAGCAGAAATTGAGGAACAATGTATTGTTGAAAAATGTCACTCAATTGTAATGGTATTGTTGTAACTGTATATTTAAGCAAAAGAAATAACACAAGCAAAATTGGACAAATCGTAATCGAGGTCAACCAGAACAACTGAATTGAGTAATTAATTGAGCTATCAGTTTACATATCAATTCAATTAGTTCAATCGAGCTATCAGTTTGCATATCAATTCAATTAGTTCAATTGAGCTATCAGTTTGCATATCAAAAGTTTGTTTTGAAATATTTGCTTTTTTATGTATAACATTTAATAATCGAATTTATATCCATTTTAAAATGTTTTTCCTGCATAATTTAATTAAACATCTCAAAAATAAATTTAAATTTTATAAATATAGAGCAATATTCCGGAAAACGAGAAAAATGTGTGCTTTTGGGCTTATAATCCCTTTTTCGTGTTATATTAATGTTGCATATGAGTAGTAAATGCGAACAGAAGAGCAGGGTTAATAATGAATTAAAATTACTTTTGAGCTTTTACTTGAGATTTACTATATCTATCTATTGTCTGCTCAAATGAAAGTTTCTTATTGTTAGCAATATACTTCTTTTTTTAATAAAGATATAGAATCAAGGTTTTACGAAAGAAAACAACTTCTTTTTTTGTTGGCTTGCTGAAGTTAAGAATTCGATGGATTAACTGTAAGCTTCATAAACGCAAATAAAAAAAAAGGAGAAGAAAGTTATTTTATTTCGTTCAACAAGCAGGCCGAATTTGACATTTTATTTTTTACACACTAAGAATAAGAAAAATAAAACTTTTTTTTTTGTATTTTTTCCAAGAAGAGCACAAATCTTTACACGGTTCTTTTTTTTAGGGAAAGCATTAACCTACAGAATTTTTTGAGAAAAAAAAGTATTGTCCTTTGTTCAATTTTGAGTACGAGCATACCACGCAGCTTAATGCAACCTTTGAGATCAGTAGAATCTTTTATTTGAAGTGCTTTCCGAAAAATTCTTTTTCACAATAGGAAAAAAAAAGTATAAAATATAAAATGTGAAAGTGTTAAAAACAGTTTATTTAATTTGTTTCCATTAAACTTTGATGTTAGAAATGCTTAAAGTACATAAAATTTCTGATAAAAATATTTACAATATCAAATTTATATGTTATAATTTATAATAGAGTCAGGCTGTTTACGGATCATTTAAGATATTTTATTTGTTTATCAAAAAGATGAGAACCACTGTTAATTTTTTTTTCGCACAAACTTTCAACCACAAATAATTTCTTTTCTACATTTCGTTTGCTAAAGTTTTAGTAAGCAGCTTAAGAAGGCTTTTAACACAAAAAGAGGGAGGCATATTTTAAAATATAAGCAATGTTAAAGGTGATTCTATGACATTCAGAAATTACAATTTATTATACAACTTCAGATTTCTTATACATAGTAGCATTTATACATTATACATCTTTCTAAACCCGCATTGTAGCCTTTTTAGGCTAATGTGCCAAGTACTTAAACTAACAAAATCTTATAAATTTCTTTTCGCAAATAACTGACATTTCGCTCATGGGCTGCAATAGTGGCACAACTAAGAAAACACGCGTTTTAGACTAAGAACATGTGTAAATATGAAAATACACATTCTTTTCAGCAGCACTATTATCACAACTCATAATTCAACTTGAAGGTAATCTTCGCTTAAGCAAACTAAAGCATTTCCCATGCATTTACCTTAGCAGTGAAAACTTTAAACCCACTTACCTCAAAGCGTGATTTTTTGAGTTATGCCGCTATTGCAGCCCATGAGCGATTTATATGCAGGGCTGTTAAAATTAAACTGATTGTACTCGGTGACTCATAGCTCCAATTCAGCTGACTGGACCCATGGGACAGAGTTTGCATCGAAACAAAATAGCTCAAAACATTTCCAAGAGGTGTCGCTACACTACAGTAAAAAGAAAACTAACATCCCTAAACTTCAAATAATCACGTATGTCATTTATTTACAACCTTCGCTGCTTGCATATCTTGTCGGTCCATGATTTGCGTATGGGTTTTCAGTACAGTGCCATCTGAAGGGCTGTAACTTACTCTGCTTTGAGGTTTTATGAATCTTAATTGAGCGAAATTAATTTGAAGCTCTTTAGCACACAGCAACTTATAAATGATTTAAAAGTTCGTAAAAAAAATCCAATTTGGTGCAGTTATATAAAGGGAACCTTTTAAAATGCTGCAAGACTAATCAAAATTCTACAAATTTGAATTTTTTGTTCCTAGACCACTTCATAAAATTGTTTGTTCAAAACGAAGATGTTGTCATGCCTGCATTTATTGGCAAAATTTCAAACTACTTTTTTTCTACAAACGAAACCTTGACACCATGAACTAATCTAAATGACAAATCACTCCGTTTCATTCTGATTCGTTAATTCTAATCCGTTGATTTGTGAATCCCACCCTGCATAGATTCACAAATGTAGCTTAGAACAAAGTTGATAATTGCGAGCAAGAAATGTCAAAATTTTGAGGACATCGAAACGCATTTACTCTAATTTTGTTTGCGAAGAAAACTTGACAATGGAACAAACTCGATTCCAGAACAAAAAGAACATTCCAGAACAATTTCTTTTTCAACAACAATTTCTTTTTCAACAATTTTAAAGGTGAATATTAATGGTTAGAAGTGCTTTCTAACCATTAATATTCACCTTTAAAATTTTTAAGTAGAGATAATTCAAATTAGAATGTTATTTCGTGATTAGAATGTTATCTGGTTTTTACTTTTATCTTTTGATATCTATTTCAGCAATTGTGAAGTGTAAGTAAGGCTGCTGATTTTCTATATTTTTTAAGAAAATTTTTTCCTTGTGGTAGCCAAGTTTATGTTTTAATGTATGATTCCTTATCTGTTAAATTTTACTTAAAAATTTTCCCTTTCACTACATGCTAATGATTCAGAAGTTCATATCATTCAAAATTCAAATGATTCTAAGATCCAGGTCGTCATTTTGTTCTATCTCTCTAGTAGTGAAACTTTAAAAATGTTGGCGAAAGTACTAAATATTCTGAAATATTACTAAATATTTAATCGTCTGCCACTGCATAAAATATTTTGAAAAAAGTGTAGAAGTATGTAGCAGCCCTGTATAAGCAAACCTCTCTCTCTTGCTCTAATCTGTTAAAATCTCTCTCTTTTCATGTAATTGTTATAGTAATTGTTTTTTCTAAGTAGTATTGTTGCTTAGATTGAAAAATATTTTGTTGCAAAAAACAAAAATAAGAAATATGAATTATTTTATTTCCTTAAAAATGCATGTTTATTTGACAATTTTGTTTGGCTATTTGTTGTTGCTGCTGCTGTTTCTAATCCCAGATAGTGTAGCTTTGCTATACCATCTCTATAAAACCAAAAATCTCTAAAAAATCTAGCAACAAATACGGATCCCTGAAAATCTTGGGAGCAGTAAAACCTAAGCATTTGAGAATATAAAACACGCATTTTGGGCTAAGAACAGGTGTAAATATGAAAATACACATTCTTTCAGCAGCAATACTAGCACAACTCCTAATTCAACTTGAATGTAATCTTCGTTAAAGCAAACGAAAGCATTCCTTAGCAATGAAAACTTTAGACCCACTTATCTCACAACTTGATTTTTTGAGTTGTGCCGCTATTTCATCCCATGAGCGATGATGGAATATATATATATATATATATATATATATATATATATATATATATATATATATATATATATATATATGGCAACGTTACTTTTAAAAAGTAACGAGTAAAAGTACAAGTATTTTTAAAAAAAGTAACGAGTAAAAAGTACAAGTAAAAGTACAAGTACTAAGCAAAAAAAGTAACGATTTAAAAGTACATTTCTAGGAAATCGAAAATTCAAAGTAACCTAAAATTTTATTGAATAATATTCTTATGCTCTTTAAAGTTTTTGCCAAATTGTTGTCATTTATTTAATTATTTTTAATTTTGTAAGTTATGGATTTAAATTTATTTTTAAATTCCAAAGAATATTATAATATAATTTTATATATAATCGTATAATATAATTTTAAAATCAAATATAGTTTAAATTTCAAACTTTTTATGGATTTGCACGAAAAAGAAATTTTATCTATTGATTTTAATTTTTAGTTTATTATTTTTATTTATTTAAATTACCATTGATTTAAGATTTTTTTACTCTTTAGAGACGCGTTTTAAAAGCACAAATATAAACAAAGCAAACACAGGGTTTCAGATAGCTTTGTGATCTTTGAGCTAGTAAAAAATAATTGAATGTGCAGTATAAGTTGAAACAGAAGGTATTTAAACACGAAGTTAGCTGTGAATGCATGTATATTGTACATTAATTTTATTAATTAAGAAAAAACATAAGCATTTTTTTTCAATTTAATATTTTTTTTTTAGAAAGCTTACCGAGTTTTAGAAAAAAAGTAACGATTTCGTTCGATATTTCCGTTAGAAATACTTGTACTTTTTCCCTAAAAAAGTAACGAAAGTACAAGTAAAAGTACTAAATTTAAAAAGTAACGAAGTACAAGTAAAAGTACGTACTTTTTACTTGTTCCGGCGGTACAAGTAACGAAAGTAAAAGTACTGCCATATATGTATGTATATATATATATATATATATATATATATATATATATATATATATATTTATTTCGAGCATGTAATGACTTAATCATGACAAGTTTTGTCAATCCATGTTTGAGATTTTAAAACAGCCATTTAAGTACGCTGCAGGATCAAAATATTTTTATCGTGAAATTTGTTTTTAAATGCAGGTTTATTAATTCTTATTAATTTCGGTTTTGAAGCTTGAAATTTGTATTTCTACTTTGAAAGCACAAATGGTGCACACTAAATAAATTCTGAAAGCTACAATTTATTGCTCTAATAGCTTTATTTCTAAAATTAATGACCGCATAATCTTACTTTAAATTCAGAGGAGCAAGTTGCAGAAAGTAAAAAAATATATTTGTACTCGAAAATAGTAGATATTGGTTTGACTAACTAAGTATGCAAACTTTCTTCCCATCGTCCTCCACTTACTCGACTGAAAAGTTCAGAAACAACATTTTAGTTCGTTTGCTATGCATACATATGGTTCTGGAGACCGAATAACGGTTCGGACTTGTGTGGCATTCAGTATTCCACAAAGTTTTGAAAACTTTTCAAATGTATGAGAAAATGGGATTAAAGGAAACATAGTTACTGAATTTTAAGGCTGTTTTCAAAATAAAATTATTCAGTGAGAGAGTTTCCTTACATTTATAAATAAGTAAATGAAGAGCATTCGAGCACGTGATATAAGAAAGTATTTATTTAAATATAGGATGCGGTACTTGAATTTGAATATTTAGTGCATTTTGCAAATTTCATGTGGGATATCCTATAAAATAGTGAGAATGATTTCAAAATGTAAAATATATAGATTTGATATATTTCAAGACTAGATTTGAAGGTAATAAACCAAATAAATAATTCATATGGGGCTAATTGTTCAAATACTGACATTTTATTGCTATTGGATATTGCCAATTTACTTAGTAAAAGTTCTTCTAATAATGTGGTAATTTACTCTATTTCGGGAATATTTGTTACATTAAATATTATTAAATATTAAACGAAAAACAAAATATAATGAAAGTATTGCACCCTTAGAAGAATATCATTACACGTACTATTTGCACAAAACATATTATATGGAAATGAGGTAATATTTATTGCAAATTCTTATGCTCCTCCTAAGAGAACATAGAGACACGACATTGACGGTTTAAATGAAAGCACCTTCAGAAAAGCAAATTGTATACGACACAACTGTACTAAGGATTACTATACTTTGTTCATTACTCTGCTTTCTTGAAATGCAAATAATTAGAACTACATGCACTAGTTTTAACTTCACAAAAATTAGGTTAGCATGTAGTGCTAAATAAATAAAATTAAAGAAAAACATGTAAACTTTAACATTTGTGCGAAAATTGAAAATTTGATTATGAAGCTATTATAAATAAAATTTAAGGTTTGGGGAATGTTTCTAATTTTCTTATAATCAAAAACAGTGCAATTGTTTGAAATTATTATATAATGGGAATCATGTTGCAGCTCTGCTCTATTTATTACCAATGCATCATTTTACCTATATTATGTAATTACACCTTTAATCTGATTTCATTGTCCTTTACCGTTTGCTATTCATCGTTTTATTCACTTCATGTATATCATGAAAATAATATTGGAGTATGTGCTTTATCTTTTGATATATCTAAATATATTATTTGGCGTACAACATCCTTTTTCGGCAATTGTGCCACTAAATTCTACATTCATCTCAACTGTGTTATCTTGCCCTATTCAGTCTGTCCTTTCTTGCTATTTGTCATCCAAATGGAGGTTTTAATTTATTCCATAAAAGATTTTCTTTTTGTTGAATTCAAATTATTTTACTGAAGACAGAATGTTTGAAAATATGACTTGAGAAGATCAGATGAATATGGATGGTTTTCATTTTCACATCCTAAACTTTCGCAGTGTTGAATGCCAAGGGTAGAAGAAATAAGATGTTTTGAATGACCAATGCTTGTTGGTAGTTTATTTTGATACTTAATTGCATTTATTTAAACCTAGTTTAAAATGCGCCTTGGAAAACTAAGACTCTTCAGTCAAATTTTGTATCACTTACTTGTTTTAACAATTTTAGGAAGATAGTATTGCAGTACTAAGTACATGATATCTATTAACATATTGTGAGGAGCAGCATGAACTGTTTTGAAACTTGAGTTACTAAACCCTTACATTCAATGCAATTGCTTCAACATGAAGTTCATTGCTCTCACACTAAATCCCTGCAATTATTTATTGATCACATTCTGCCGCAAGAGTTAAAATTTCAGAAAAATTGCAGTCAAACTTTCAAGTGTTTTTTTTCTTTCTGGATTGTTATGCTATTTTTCGTGCGCTACTACTCATTTCAAACCAAATGTTCAGAAATAGTTTATTTTTTATTTCGATTTTAGAAGTTGCTAATGATATAAAGAATTCTGGCAAAAAAAACTCTGTCTGTTATGCCAAATATATTAAATTGATATTTTAAACTGAGTAATAATCATTACTAAATAATATTTGGTTGGATTCTTGGACATTAGACTCCCTAGCCAAGTCGAAATAAAATTTTTCTACTTACCTGATATACGAAATTAAGTGACATTCTCTTTTACCCAGCTAAGACCGATCAATTGAAATACTTAACTAAATAACAACTCGCATGAGATTAAGTCCCCAAGGGGTGCCCCCCTCTCTTGCAAAGGTCCCGTTTTGAGTTTCTGACTTTCCCTAATTATCACATTGATCTAATGAGCGAATATTATTTCATTTACTTCAGAACTCGGATTATCATTTACAGATTATGAGTTTTTATGTTTCTTACTGTCTCTTATTTTTGTTACCTTTATCTCTATGAATATTTATTAATTTTGTTGCACTTCTTTATTTGTTATCAATGTTCACCCTTTTCGTGGTTGCCAAATTGATTGGTAAGGGATTTTCGTATTTGTTCGGTGTTATATCAGACCCTGATTGGGAGAAACTACCTGCGTGTTTGCCGTGCATGGAGACCCATGTCCCTGGAAAAAGGGATCTTGGTAGTTGAGGGTACTTGGTACCCCAACACATCATTTTGGACCATGTTTCAGGTAAAAGGGAGGTGCATATTGACATATATGCATCAGCCGGATGGTCACAAACGTCATCTGTTGGCTAGGGGCAAGCCCGGGATCACTAACTGGGTACATCGTTAAGGGAGGAGGCTGTTTCAGGGGTGACTTTCGGGACTATAGCGATTGGTCAGAGCATCGGTGCTTAAGTAGCAGATTCCTATCGGTTACTCTCATCTCCTAAATCGGTTCCGTGGTAGGTAGAGCAACTGATAGTGGAATTTGGTTTATTTTTCTATGGCTGAAAATAAACAGGTGTTCAGTTCCACACACGGAGAAAAAGGCAGGGCAACCTCTTCACCTAGTTTTAACTAATCAAGATGCCCAAATTATGACCCATCTAAAGCAAAATTTCTGATACTGAAATATGCAGAAAGGAAACCATCTATGTCACCATTCTTAGTTCAAAAATCGCTTGAAATACACATTGGAATCCAAAGAATGTGAAGCAGATGTCATTAGGAGACTTATTAGTTGAAACAAATTCTACCAAACAAAAAACTTTACTTTTAAAATTGAATCAAATTGAAAATGTTAAAATTGCAGTTACCCCTCGCAACACTTTAAATATTTTTAAAGGCGTAATTTCTGACAAAGCATTACAATCCACAACCATCTCTGAAATTATAGTATGTCTCTCTAATCCAGACGTTATAGGTGCGCCCCACACAACAGTCAAGAAAGGTTCAGATATTTTTACAACCCAACATATAATTTTAACTTTTAACACTGTTGTTCTACCAATTGATAGTGAGGCTGGATACCGAAATTGTAAAATACCTCCATATATTCCAAATCCTTTACGCTGTTTTAAATGTCAGACGTTTGGCCACTCAACCAATAATTGCAGAGGGAAAAAAACCTGAAACCGTCCAAACTGGACATTCCTACAAGTCCTGTTCATCTTCTGAAAAATGCGCCAACTGCAATGATGCAATGCATTCTGCAGATTCCTGACGAAGCTTAAAATGCAAGTCATGTTGGCTGTGTTGCTGTTATGGAAAATTTTACTATATCTGAAAAATTCTATCAATACTCTATCTGAAAAATTCCAAATTTCTTCCAATACATGATCCAGGAGTTCCTTTGTCTTCTGGATTGGGTTCAAAATTACAAGGCTACGGAGTTGAACATTAGTAGCCTTAAACCCTAAATCGCGTCGGCTGTTAAACGACGGTAATATTATAATACAGTAGACGCCGCTTAATGTGATCACGGTTAATGTTATCAAACGTTTAATGTTATCAAAATCGCTTAGTCCCGTCCGCTTAGATCAAAATACATTGAAAAATCCTCGTTTATTGTAATCAAATGTTCGTTTATTGTTATCAGTTTAGAGGTAAATTTTATTTTCCTGAAATCAATAAAAACAAGAAGGAAACTTTTTTTTTTGTGTTTTGTGAAGTGTTTCCTGAAACTTACCAAAAGTGCAAACGGGGCTCGTATGTTATCTTTTAAACACGTGTTATTATGAGGGGGGGGGGGTATTTTGCCATTTTCGGTAAAGCATTGTAAAATTCCGTAGCACTGAGCGATTTCAAATTCCCGGAAATCCTAAATAAAGAGAAAAGAAGACCTGCCACTAACGAGTCAATGTTTGTCACGAGCCCCTTTTTAGAAGAACTAAACAATGTGACAGATGATATGTCCCAGCCACTATAGGTGACCTTCAAAAGAGAACATTGTTTCGGGTATGCCACTTGACCTTGGCAGGTCGCTTAGCCAGTCGCTATTGGTCAAACAATAAAATTGGGGGGGGGTAGTGAAACTGCCTCAGCTAAGTGCTTAAAAGACGCATGTAGAAGATCAGCATACATTTTCACTTTACCATAGTTCATACGGTTTGTAACCTGATTTGTTTTTTATAATGGAAAGAAAACGGAGAGATCTTACTGTGAAAGAAAAGGTTGACATTTTAAATCGTTACGATAAATTGCCAAAAATGAGCCAAAGGAATGCTGCTGTTCAATTGAAAGTTTCGCAGCCGCTTTTGTGCAAAATTTTAAAAAATCGTGAAGATATCGAAAAAAAGTGCACTTTGAACGAAAATCTGAATTGTAAAAGAAATCGAGATGGAAAAGACAAAGAGGTTGAATCTGCATTAAAACTCTGGTTCACAAACGTTCGTGAGAGGGACGCTCGTGTTAATGGTCCAATTTTGCGCCAAAAAGCTGAAGATTTAGCTGCAAAATTGGGTAAAGGAAACTTCGTAGCCACAGAAGGATGGTTCCACCGCTGGAAAAAGAGGCAGAACATACTCTTCCGAAGGACACATGGTGAACAAAAAGATGCCGATAATGTAGCCGCAGATCAGTGGATTAAAGAAGAATGGCCTAAACTTATTGCCGAATATTCACATGAAGATGTATATAATGCAGATGAAACTGGCCTATATTTTCGTGCGTTGCCTGAACACACCTACATGTTTCAGAAGGAAAGTACGCAAGGGTGTAAAACCTCCAAGGAACGCCTAACTGTGCTATGTTGCGCTAGTATGACCGGCACTAAAGAAAAACTTTTAGTGATTGGAAAAAGTAAGAAGCCCCGCTGTTTCAAAGGTGTGAAAAATCTGCTGTGCAACAACAACTGCAAAACAACAATGCTGCCCGTCGATTATTTTGCCAACCAAACGGCGTGGATGACTACCACCATCTTTAACGAATGGCTGTTGAAATGGGACAAGCGACTAAAACGAAACATACTCCTGCTCATAGACAACTGCACTGCGCATGATGTAACTGTTTCATTAAAAAAGATAAATATCGTGTTCTTACCACCAAACACCACTTCTTTAATTCAACCGTGTGACCAGGGAATTATCCGCACCTTGAAGGCATATTACAGAAAGGAAATGCGTTCAAGGATCTTAGAAAATATGGAAGACCAAGACGCTGAAGATCTTAATGCGAACGCTCTAGCCAAAAAAACAAATGTTTTGGATGCCATACATTTGTTAACAATGTCATGGAATAATGTCTCGGAAAAAACAATTCGAAATTGTTTTAGTCATGGAGGATTTTGTCAACCAGAGGACAACAATGCTGCTGTAATGAAAGAAATGGAAGACGTTTTCAATTCCCCGCCCGATATGAATGCTGAGGATTTTGAAGCATGGATGGAGATCGACGAGAAGGTTGAGACTTCTACTTCGTTAACTGATGAGGACATTTGCGAAGCCGTATGTGTCAAAGATCCAGCTTCGTCACAAGATTCTGATGCCGATGATGAACCTGAAAGTGCTATCGAGGACAAAATTCCGACGCCTGCTCAGATGAGGGAGGCACTTCGAGTCTTACGGCTAGGTGTGCAAAACAAAGCCGACGCGGAACACTTTCATAAACATTATGATTATGAGCAATTCGTAAATGACTTGCTTCGAAAGAATGCTAAACAATCGACAATTGATGATTTTTTTTCAGTTAATAATTAACCTTTTGTATTTTGTATTGTTTTCTGCAGTTTATCATTAAATATGTAAGTATACTAATTCTTTTTCTTTAGTGTACATTAATTTCTATTAAATACTTTAGAGTCTTACAGCAACAACTCCTAATTTAAAATAATTTTTATTTTAATACGTATATAAAAAAATCATTTTTTAGCTTACTTTTTTTTTGTTTATTGTAATCAATCGGTTATTGTTATCAAATCATGTTCGTCCCGATGTGATCACATTAAGCGGCGTCTACTGTATTACATGTTGGCCCATGCAGGAATGACCGTGCTGATATTATGGCTAAAAGCACGATAAATGTAAGCAATGATCTGATAACAGCTTTTGATTTCAAACGAATATGTAAATCTACAGTACAACATGCTTGAGAAGAATGGAATAAACAAATTAATGTTGAACTGCATGAAATTTATCCTAATCTGACAACTTTAAAACAATGCACGTTGATCGCAAAACCCAGGTTATAATTAAGTGACTGCGTATTGGTCATTTCCGTTTTCCCACATGCATTTACTAAAAACTGAATCTGCACTTAGTTGTTCTTTATGTCGTGTCGACATTACTATCAAACATATTTTAACCGACTGCAAACGATTCAAACATTTCAGGAACAAACTTTTGGGCTGCTTTTATCTTGATCTTAAATCAATGCTCGGTGATCCTATACATCATAATCTTATTATGTTTGCCAAAACAATAGGACTATGTTCACTGCTTTAAAAAGAAAGCTTTTTTTAACCTAGTGGCTGGAGCAATATAGCTATTTCTGGCTCTTGTGCCAATAAACTCCAACCAACGCATGAGATTAAACTAAAAATTAAACAATTTACATCAATTAATTAGAATAGAAAACACAGTTCACCGTCAACAGACTACGTATTAAACAAACTTACGTGTCACAAATATTTAATTCTGAAAGAAATGCACCAATGAAGTAATTTTTGTCAAAAGTCTCTACACATTTTTTTAACTCAGTGTTTAAAATTTAAATTTATAAGACTGCAGTAATTTATCGCTTTTACTTCGAAATAATCGAATTTTAATATTTTACCTTGACATCAGGTTTTACAATACGATTTAGCTCTAACTTTAATCGATTTGATTCTTTTCTTTTGCTGTTAGCCAGGTTTATTTAGTTTTTACCAAATGAATTTTAATCTAGATGCGCTTTTGCGCTAAAAGATTACATCACTAATACGATTAGTCCTCTGAAATCCCACCGGGAAATCATAAAAACAATTTTACGAAAATTAGATAGAGCAAAAATTTTTTCAATCTTCTGATTCAATATATTAAAATACTAATATTATAGTTATTTAACGATATTCACTTTCAGGCAATAATTACTATTTATTGCTTTTCATATTATGAAAAACGTGGTATTAATATCTTCAAGACTTTATCTAGAATAATTTATAAATTTAGATTTCACTATTAACCTAATGCGTAAGTCAGAAAAAGAAATACTTGAGTTCTTTTTACTTAATATAATCGTGTTATTTCATTTTTCAAGCTACTTTATAAACAGCACGCCTTCCTTTCCTTTTTCTCGTCCAATTTTCTCCTAAATTACCTTACACATCAAAACTCGAGCTCTTTCTCTAAAATGCAACCATCTTTCTTATTTGAAAGGAGAGACGTATTTCAGCAGGCACAAGAAAGTAAATGGGAAAAAATTCTTTTCAATTTAATTTCATTAGCTGTTGAAAATATACACGCGAATAAAAATTGATTCATGTATTTCACTTATTTGATATTCTTGATGTAGTGTTTTTGGAAGGCAAAATGGAAGTAAAGATAAGAAAATATTGGATGATAAATTTGCCTGTCAAAATACACTTTGGAAGAATAAAGTGTAGTTGGGGGTATCCTCGTATACAGTATAAAGTCAGCAGCTTTATTTATTTTCTTTAATAAATGAAACAAATATTTATTTGGGAAAAAATTAGAATTGTGGAAGATGTCAAAAATATTTACCTAAGAATAGAAGTTTTAATTTATAGTACAGGTCAGACGTGTATAAATAGTTTACTTAAGAGTAAATACATTATAAAATCATGAAAGTAAACTTGTACTAATACAATATTCTCAATCATATCGTAATTAGCCAATATTTAATGTTAACCAGTTGCATGGTAATGTTAGCCAGTTGCAAATATTTATCTAACTAACATAATTATTAATTAATTATACTCATAGGCACCTCATCTTGATTTCCCCCTAATTTTTATTTTTCGAGAAACAGTCTTAGTTTATTGCACTATCTGATCAGTTAATCTAGATTAATTAATGCCGCATTTACATAACTGCTAATTTTGCGTTTGTTTTGTGAAAAATATTTTCATTGCTGACAGCATTTAAGCTTTCTTAATCGATTATTCACGTTAAAAATATTGATTTAAAATGATTTTGACAACTGTTACATTAATTACTCGTATATTTTTCTCGTTTCATAAGATAGTGATTGAATGTAAAATTGACGTAATAAAACATGGAATCTGTAAAAAAGCTTGTATTTAATTCAATCTTTATGCATTACATGTCAAACAGCAACTACGATGGTAATTTTTAATAAGGTAGCATCTTATAGACTTAGATTCCTAACTCTTAGACTTTACCTAACATAGGTTGAAACATATAATCAAAGAAAGACACTAACTTCAAACCTGATTTGGACCCTTTACCTGTATTGCTTCTACGTAATGCAAATATAAAGCTTACTAGTCTCAGAATCGGCCACACTCAACTCATCCATCTTTATCCACTGTTCGGAGAACTTCCTCCAACTGTAACGTTTTACTTACACTTCATCACATTTTCCCTTTGTCCCTGTTTTAACCAACATCTTATTACCTTTCTTAATAGCACTTTTTATTAATGAAAGATTTGTTAGGTCAATTTAATCATTCTAACATTTTCGCATTTCTGCCAGCTGTTGGTATTTTATATTGTATATAACTGTTTTATCTGATTTTATTCACTCTTACCCACGTATCGTTTTACCTATTTCGTGTATTTTGCGTTATTCCACCTTTTATCGGATTATATTGACTTTTAAATATACTTGTCTCTCTATTAACCGTTTTATTACCTTCATGTATTTTAAGAAGGCAAAATTGTAGCTTTCATTTTTCCTTTTGATCTGCATTAACGTACTGTTTGGTGTAGCGTGTCCTCCTTTGGATCTTGTGCCACTAACTTCTGCATTTAACTCAAATCAAGTCAAAGAGACAGACTCACCTCATAAGCAGTTTGATAACCACATCCACAAAAATTAATTGAATTCAAAACATAATATAATTCAACTAATCTAAACTAAATACTATTTTTTACCATTACATGGCCGAACCTGATGCTTCGATTAACAGAGTCCGCTATTAATGAAGCTTTGGAATAAAAGAGTCTGGATTTGCTTCCAGTACGTTCTAATTTCAACTAATACCTAAGTTAGAAAATTAAGTAGTTAAATTGGCATAACAGTTTTTACCCTATCAAGATGTATTTCTAATAAAATGATTTTGAGAAAATCAATTGTCTTCATTAGAAAGCAATCGGGTCTTACAACTAACACTAAATCCATGGTTAAGGCTTATAGTTTAAATTTATCTATAGTTACATTAATCTTTGATTACAATTTTTTAATTATCTAGATGTTTTTAAGTATTTTTTTTTATCTGGATGTTTTAATTATCCAGCTTCTAGATATTTTTCTTTATAAACTTGATTTCAATGAGGATTTGAATAGTATAAAATCGATTTAATCTAAAAAAAATCAAAATGCAATTTTTTTAAAAAATGTAGACAAATATGAGTTTTCTTGTTTTCTGTATAGAAGCATTTAAAAATATTTAAGGAAGTATAAGAGCTCTCCGGGATTTCAAAACCAGCATTTCAAATCATGGTTACATTTAAAATAATCCAAACAAAAAACTAAAAGTAACTTTTCTTAAGAGCAGTTTCTTTCCAGAAGGGAGAAAAGACATTTTAATCCTTCTTTTTCTGTAAGGACAAATGTCTAGCGTATGTCGCCTTCTTTTATCTATGGTGACAGAATAAGACAAGAGAGATAAAAGACGAGATTAGGTCTAGAAGAGGAGATACATCTGTCATTGTCATATCTCCACTTTTGTTTTACTTAGAAAAGTATTCTTTCCCTACTTTAGTTGAAACTTTTATACAGTGAAAGAATATAAAAGAGTTCTAAGAAATCTCCACCTTAGAAACTTGTTTCCTTGTATGTTTAAAATTCTCTACAAATAGAGTTTCTTAGTAAAGTATTCAGTAATAATGAAAATATATTAAAAAGGTATTTAGAACGACAATATTGAGATAATATTAACACAAAAGAAAAAAGTTGGATGTACAAGAAATGTCTAGTTTAAATAAAGTTTTATTAGGAGATGATTTTGTCATAGGGACAGTCAGAAATCTTATTTTTTTACGCAAGATTTTTTGTGAATATGAATAAGTTTATTTCTATGTATTAACATTTGCTTCTACCCTGTTTTATAATGAACTATGCATCTATAAAATATATTTTTGCAAACATATTTATTAATTTCATACGCCGCTTGCGAGACAAATCGGTTAATTTCTATAGGAAAAATTTATTTTACTATAACAAATGCTTTCTTTTGATAAAAAGCCACGATGGCTCAGTGGTAAAGGTACTGAACTGTCATTGCGAAAAACTTTGATTCGATTCCCAGCGGCAGCTTGAAGCCCGCCCAGCTCGGATCGACGAGTACCAGCATGTCTGCGTTGTAAAGGCGGCCGGTGAGCAGTATTTACCAAATTTTTTAAATTATGGAGTTGGCCACAAAATTGTAGAGCCTTTGCCTCAATGATCCCTTTGGCCCAAAACGGGCTGTTGCAGGGAGGATTTACTTCCGTGATTAAAACTAATATTTCTTATGTATCGGCATGCCTATAAACTCTTTTCAAAGATTTGCTTTCTGTATCTAATAACATGCTCTAGTAACGATAATAATGATAAAAAACAAATGGGATTACCATGATATTTAGTGTTTCTTCGCCTAGAGGTGCTCGGAGGACCTTTCCCCTCAGGGGGTTTGCCTTCTTTAGGTAAACAATGGGAGTCATTGCCAAATTTTTTAGTGAGGGCTTTTCGTCTGCGTTTGATTACCATCCTGTTGTATCGGAAGCTGATAGGAACCACCCATGTGTTTGTAATGAGTGGGGACCCGTGTCCCTGGAAAATGGGATCCTGGTAGTTGAGGGACATCTTGGTATCCCAACACACTGCTTTGGCCCAGGCTTCAGGTTAATGGGAGGTGCATATTGACCTGTTTGAATCAATTTTCTAGTCACGAACGTCATCTGTTAGCTCGGGCCAAGCCCGGGGTCACCCTCTGGGCACCAGGTTAAGGGTGCAGGCTGCTTAAGGGGTGACTGGCGGGCATGTAGCTATTGGTAAGCATCAGCGTTTAAGTAACGGATTGGCGTCAGAACCAATTTTTTACTTGCAACTCCTTAGTTGGATTCCATGGTGGATGATGCCACCGATAGTGGAAGTGTTTTGAAATTTTTTATTGCTAAAAATGGTGACAAGGTGTTTAATTTTGCACACCATAGCAAAAACAGTGGTAGAGCCCCCTCTGACCATTAGAACACACACGATATTTCACAATTAATTTGACAAATCCAACAGTTCCAAACACTTTATTTACAAAAGTTACGCCACAAGACTTTTCTCTCAGTATAGGGATAAGTAGCCTCTGTCAAGAAATTGCTTTTGGGTGATCTTTTAGTTGAGGACTCTAAAAAAACAAGCTGATATCCTATCCACATGCTCAAACATTTACTCATTTATAGTAACTGTTTCCCGTCATAAAACTCTCAACACTTAACGAGGTGTAATATCAGAATTTGAATTCCTCGGTGATGCAGTGGAAACAATCACAGAAGAATCAAAAGAACAACATGCAAGTGCAGTCCGTAGGAAAAAGATACGTAGGGATGGTAAACTCTTCCCAACGAAACTTCTAATCCTTACTTTACCATAGAAACTATCATCTTTGGTTAAGCTTGCCTGGCATAACTGCCCTGTGCAATCATATGTGCCAAACCCATTAAAGCGCTTTCAGTGCCAAAGGTTTGGACACTCTAAACCATCTTGTCGTAGCCTATTTGTGCCTATTGCTCTGGTTTTGACTATAGTGACACATCCTGAAAGCTGTCAGCCCTTTGTATTAACTGCAAGGAGGCGCTTGCAACATACTCTTGAAGTTGTTCAAAATAATCCCCAGAAAAAAGTGTCAAAGTATTGCAAAACGTAACTTTCAGTTAAGCCCATCGAATAGCCACCGCCAGCACTCCTCGTCCAGGTGTGTTTTATTCCACGACTACTAAGACTTCCTTAAGCTCTGTCAGCACGCAAACAGACCGTTTACCTATGTCTTCAATCTCTCATAATCAGTTTCAGGCTACTACAATTCAAAAACCACAATTTCACTTTAATGCTACTTCTACTTCGCACAGAACCACATCACATCCTGCCACATCATCGCACAAACAGTGCATGATGTGCGCATGCGCACCAAGCGCATGAAAATCGAATTAATAATATCGTCCTCTTAGGCATTTTCACTGTTGTTTATAGTTGATTCTTCCATCCGAAATCGTAGCCTACATGACCTGACATGCACAACTTACTTTAGAGGGAAAAAAATAAGAGTTGGTCGCCCATCTACAACAATTACATGAATTTATTTTATAATTACGTACTGTATGCTATAAATAGCTCTATATTCTAGTTCATCACCTTAGAAGCAAAAAACGTTTTTATGTGACGTTTGTGTGGTTTACCAGACCTTGTTTTATCGAAATACATGATTTTATGTGTTCTACAGTACCAGAAAAAGGCAGAAATTGCTATATATTTCATTTTATTTATGTGTGCAAATTAATCCATTAATTGTACTCACGCTCAAGTGTTATAATTTTTGTTAATTAAAACATCAATTCGTTAAGAAAAGAGAAAATTAATTACTTTCTTCATTTCAGCACAATTAGTTCCATTTATGAATAAATGATAAAACTAGCTTTATCATTATTCAAAAAAATATCGAGTTGAAAATAAGTTTCGATAATTTAAAATTTTTCCTCTCAAAATCAAAACACTAGGACTAGGATAATTTTTCCTCTTTTTCCGTAAAAAAAAATTCTGTACAACAGTATACAACAGTTCATCACAACAGTAGAGGACAAATAACAAAAAACAGTGACTCCAAAGTTCCACTTTATAAATGTGCTTTAGAAACAGGTTTGCATTCTAAGATTAATCTAGTGAGCATAAAAAATATAAAATCTCAAGGAAAATATGCCTTTTTTAAAAATAAGTATAAAATTTTTCCGCTTTGATACAAATTGATAATACAAATACACTGAATTTCAGTATATTTCTAAAAGCTTTTTATAAATCTTTTGAGCAAATGAACAAAAAGTCTGATTTAAAAGATCTTTTAGTCTGAGTAAACTCTTTTTTTTTATTTAGTTACACTAAAAGGAAACTAAAGACGGCTAAGTGGTAGGCTTTCACCCTTTGAAAAGACAAATTTCTTTTATAATTTAGAAATCAAAAGAGAAGATCTATTCCTTTTAACAGCAAGAGGTAAAGGGTTGTTCAGAATATTTTCAATGTAGCAGAAAGAGCGAAAAGGCTTTAAGGTTGTTGAAAAGATAACACATAAATTTTCTTTGGACTTCTCACTTGCTTTAACGTTCCAAACATTACGATATAACATACGTTTATGTATAAGAACTGAATATAAATTATTTCAGAGGATTTCTATTTTTCAATATTTGCAATAAGGAACAACACAATAAAACCTGGGTATAATACCTATCCGAATTTAGTGTTAAAAAGTTATAAAAAAGTGGTATTTTGAGATTAAATTTAGAGTTCATACACACTTTATAAGGTGTAGTTAAATCTGAACTTAAACGGGAAGACTTACACCAAGTTCAAATGAATTTAATTATTTAAGCTTCCGAAAATACCAACAATGCCGTATTTTGAATTTCGCAATACTTTATTTACATCAAGGAAGAGTAGGCCAAAAAATGATTCTTCGTGATAATGTTCCAAAGGTAACTGTTGTAATGTTAAGCCAAAAAGAACATTCACGTGGGCACTATACATTTGATTTAAATTTTTGGTTGGGCCTAAACACATGTTCTTATCCTCGAGTTACAAGTATCCAATTGATATTTTTGGCAGCATATTTCGATATCGTATATTTTAAACGTTTTAGTAGGATTTAAATTTATTCTTCAATATTGAAATTCTTTTTCTTTAATAATTAGTTGAACAGACTGAATAATAAATATTTTTAAGAAATGAAAGATACCTTGTGAAAAAAAATTCTATGTAAAATTGCATTTTATAAAAAATTTAGCAACGGTATTAAAACTGAATCATGTAATGATGCTTTTAGAATATTTTTCGGGTTAAAATCATCATTTATTTAGTTACTTTTAGGTTTTAACTTCCTCTAATTAACGAGATAAATAATAAATGTTATTGACCAGTGAGCTTATTCTTATAGCAGCTAAAAAATAAGGTATAAGAGGAAAATTTATTGACGAATAAATGATTTCTTTTATAATTCTTTAAGAGTAATCGAGACTATATTAATGATATTTAGCAAGAACACACTACTACTTTGGATGTTTTTTTAGGGATGTTAAATAAATGTACACTCTAAGAGACTAGTATTACTTTTCACAATAAATTTGACACTAATTGCTTTTGAGAATTCATTTCTTTTGAGCTTTGTAAATAGAAGAATGTACCTGTCGTTCGATTGAAAATGAAGCCATTTTTATTTTCGTATATCTAGAACGTTCAAAGCAATTTTTATTTCTCAATATACGAAAATAGTTTTTTCGTATATGAAGAATAAAAGTCTTAGAAATATCTGATTTCTTTATTCAGGGCAAATATTTTAAGAAATACAATTGTAAACACATTTTTTCTTGGAATTTTATATTTTAATAGTTCTTCAGCATTTGTAATTGTTTTTCTATGTTTTGCAGAATTTTTATCGTATTGGATTGTTTAAAAGTACCCTTATAGTTGATTTTCCTAGATTTAAACTAACAAAGTGCTATTTAAAATTTCGGCCCACCGTTCGCTGCCCCCCTCCCCGGTAACCGCTTTTCAATTTTTCTTGTTTCTTAAACGTTGATATTTTCCACCAAAACACAGCATTTTATTTTTTTTTAAATTTTCAATTATGGTAGCTTTATGTAAGAACATTTTGTTAATATGTTTATCGTAACGAAATGAACGATTACTTATATTTGGAAAAACAATCATCAGTATTTGAAAAAAAAAAGAAAAAACTAAGAGGAATACAGATTGGGGCACTCAATAAGAAGAAATAAATTTCTAGAAATTTTACTCGTTGACGAGATTTATTCACCTTATTCTCGACCGCGTTTTTTGTTTTTCACGGTAGGGGGCAGTATTTGTAGAGGTTGTTTCAACTTCCGATTTAAGATTCAGGTATAAGAATTTCTGCTGGTGTTAACCAAATTACGTAAATCCGCATCTTAACTATATTGTAATTGCAAATAAATTTAGGATAATTTCCTAAAGTACTTTTTTCATATCTTTATATGATATTTTAAAATATGAAGAACACATTTTTTCACAAAATCACGGCACAAAAATTAAATTAGGAGAAACTAAGTATTCCGAGTATTTACAAACAAATTTAGAGCGTCAAAAAAAGAAATATTCACTTTAATGTTATGACGTCGGAAGAGGACCTCAAGACTTCCCGTAGCGTTTGTTTGTTTTTTAGGATAGATGGTGATAGGAAACTGCTTTAATCTTTCTTTATTATTTTCTTTTTTACATCTTTTGCTATAAATGTTAAGATTTATATCTGGCAACACGTAATCTCTCTCGCTTCTTTGATTGACTTCAACTCGAGCGCTAGCTTATAAAATAAAAAAATAAAGATCTTGTTAGGAAAAAATAAGTATTCTCCAACAATGGATAAATAGTTAATATTTAAAGTAAAAAAGGTGGAAAAAAGGGATTTCTATTTGCAATAACTTTCAAAGAAATTGAAATTTCGATAAAAAAAACATTTTGCTAAATTCATAAACAAATATGGCCTTTTCAGCTTACAACATTTCAACTCCATAGATGCATTCTGCGACCTGTAGAGTGGCTCATATCATATTTTTTCCTGCAAGTCAACAGTTAAATAATCCTCGAACTAACCATCGAATGTTTATTATTGATTAATTGTTTTATACCATTGTACTTCCTGTGTTCACTTTTCTTCACATCATCTTAATTTCAAACTTCTAAATCTTATAGTTTTTGCGCAGTAAAACAAAATGAAACGTTAAGTTAAACACTCAAAACAGCGACAGCAGTACTTACACTTTTTTTAATATCGAGAAAATCAGTCACTTGTTTACTGTCTAGTTAAATCATTATTTTTTTAGTGGTGAGAGCATTTCTTTTAAATCTGCTTGAAGTTTTTTAATCTAATAAATTACTTATAGCTTAAAACTGGAACCTATGAACCTCAAAAATTGTTCTAATTATCTTGCAAAATTTTGCAGAAATTTTTTTAAAATAAATAAGTAAAAGGATTGAACTTTGGAGAAAGAAAGATATTTGTTTGAAAAAATCTTTTCTCCGGGTTCCTAGCTTGGAGATAATGTATATTTAATAGCCTCGTAATTGCCATTAAAGCACATTTTTATACCACTTTCTTAAGAATTCAAAAATAAATTATCCATTTTGTAGTTCTTCAATGGAAATCGATCTAAGTATTAATATGCATGACATGATGAACGTCTAAAATATTTTATCTGTATTTAAATAAGGTATCCCTATTTGTTAAGATTTAAATTTGATTGTTTGTGTGCAATAATGATTTGTCTGTTATCCTTAGTCCAAATGAATGAATCTTCAGGCACTTTGACCCTCTCATTATACACCGAGGGAAAATTATGAGCAAAACTACCAAAATATGGTAAAATTCACAGTGTTTCTGTCTCCATGAGAACACCAATAACCACAGTAATTTTTACTGAGGCGCTTTGGGGATGACTACAGGTAAAATCAACAATAAGATATGGTCTTGTTACTTTGCTGTTTTGTAGCAAATGTGGTAAAAATTTGGAGCGATACGATAACTCACGATTGATCGCAATATCTTAGAGCTTGGCATAAAAAAAAATTTATTCGGTTAAACTAACTTTTCAGTTTTTTAATTTTACTAAATGTGTGGTAATAAGAATTATAGTTTTTAAAATCAGGATTTCCGGTAAATGGTTACCAATATATATCTTTCTGAAATTGCCAGCCACTTACTTTTGTCGCTACTTTTTATTTAGTCGAAATAAATGCTTAATGAGTTCCATTGAGTTATGAATGCCATTGAGTTAATATTTATATTTTTAAAATATCATGATAATAATTCTTGAGAATAAAATATTGAGCCTTCCTCCCCACCCCCTCTGTTTTTTTATATTTTTTTTAAGGAAAGCCTTTTTAAAAAGCCGTGAGTAAAATCTAAATTTTGTTGAAGCTTGTTTTCTTTTTCTTTTGTGCCATTAAATCATACATTAAATTAAATTCAATTCCATGCATAAAATAATGTCAAATACCATTTTTTTTCAGTACAGTATTGAATAAAAATATTTAAAACTCTTAAACACTTCCTGAAAATGTTTCTTAATCTCCCCACTGAAAATAGTTTAATCAAGAATTTCTCTTTTTACTGTTCTTATTTTGTAGCTTACCTTTATCTCTTTTTATATTTATCTCCAAATATTCCCATCGTAAGAACTATGCAGTGGATATAAAAAGACCAATGACACCACCAAAATGAGGTTTTGTATGGTCGTTTCCTAGATAAAGCGGTAGTCGTGATAAAAAATAAAATGTTTCCGGAATTTTATAGGAAACGTGCTTCAGCACTATATTACCAAGGATTTGATAAAAGTAGGACCTTCGCACAGCAGACATTGTTTTCACGACATAAAAAAAGTAAATAATTAATTTTTCAGTTTAAATGTCCAACCAAAATAGTTTATTTCCAATTATGTGCTGCATATGTAATTTATATTCTATAAAAATTTTCTAGGTAATTTCTATTATACATTTCTTTGTTATTCAGCTATTTTTATTTCAGAAAACAGTAAGATAATAAAGATTTATTTGAACTATTAAAGTTAAGTTTATTCATAGATGCCTATAGGGGCTACGGATTGTCTGTAGTATTTCATATTTATATCTAAACTGGTAATGAATCTTATATATTTCTTTCAATTTCTTGGACTTATAAATTTCATTCAATATGATTTTGTCCATCACTAACTGCAAATAAATCAATTTTTTTCACTGTCAGAAATTTTTCGGAAAAAATGGCTAAATAGCAATTTATTGAATGGTAATTTTACCATATTTAATCAAAGCAGTCAAATAACCATAAATAAAATGGTAATCAAACTGTTAAATTTGACAAAAACTGTTTATTAACTGATTTCACCTAATACGGTTAAACAACCAGAATTTTATCGCACTCACTAGAACCACCTAATGATGCTACTTAAATCTTTGCAACTGCTTACATATCATAGCCGAGCTGGCTTATCTGTCATTCTCATGACCGGCAGAACTGGAGCTCGAGTCCTAGTGTTGACACCACAATATTTCCTTAATTCCTTAACCTTACGAAAGGCTAAGCTCCTATGTCTAGTTAAATAATTAAATTTTTCTTTTTTTTGTACGATTTTGAAAAATGCTAGTTATAAATGGTTAAAAAACCGTATAGTTTTATAATCATGGCTTCATAACCATACTTTTTGTAAATGGTTTCAAAACCATAAAGGAAAAAAAAATGTTCCTTACCGTAAACTTTACTGTTAATCGGATAGACAGACAGCTGCCATTTATTTTACCGTGTATGCAAGGGAAAGTTATAGCAACGAAAATGAGTGTAAGCCATAGAAATTGGACACGTGCACTTCAAGTAGAAGAGGAAAATTACAAATACCCACACATGTAACCTGTGACGTTAGCACCAACTGATCGCTTATAAGCAAAATGGCGTATTAAAGTTTAGCTAAGTTTCACTAGATACGTTAGAATGTTAATTAACATGAAATTAACTAAGGACAGAGTCATATCGCGCATTGAATTTGCTGAAATATAAATTTTTCTCGTCCACGTCTTTTACTTAGCTTAGATTTATTACTTGTTTGTATTCTATTGTTAACCATGATATATTTGTATTTCGTTCACCTGGCAATTTTGATGCATACATAAATTTATGTTCTACATAGCTTCGTGACTGTCTTTGTGTTAAATAAGAAATAGCTAGCAAAATAATTGAAATATTTGTGAAAGAATATAGAATGTACTTAAGATTTTATTTTTGTCGTATGCCTGCTTAGGCAGTGGGGGTGCGATTGTTCCTGTTTTTCAGTGGCGCCATCTATGGCCAGGAATTCGACTTCTGCCACGCCATTCACTCAACCTTTCTGATGCAAGGACTGTTCCCTGCCTCCTACACAGGCCTGTCGGGACTTAAGACTTATAACGAATACCTAAGAGAATTGAATCATGACGGACTTGGCTTACTCGAAATAGATTGGAAACAAATGCTAACGTAAACAAATGTCACGTTTTAACAACCTATCAGGATAGAGAAACCCACCCTACGTCACTTGCAGGTAACTCATTGTGAGAAGTTTAGTTTATCTAATAATTATTATTTAGTTTATTTTAATAATTACATTGTCTTCACTATCATAAATTGCATTGTCTTTCACTACCACTTGGATTATACTTTCTCAGAAAGAAGTAAAATCTGGCAGGTCTGCTATTGTTTACACTTTGCTTTCAATTATTGTCTTTGCAATTTTTTAAAAATCTGATTAAGTAAAGTAATAAATTGATTTAAAATCATTTTAAGTAAAATATTTGCTTTCCTTTTTTCTTCAAAAATTCATTCACACTATTTCAGATAACTTATAAACTTTCGAAAGTGGATTCATTACACGAAAAATCATTTTTCACAACAAATGTTCAATACTGAAAATACGATTTTGTTAAAAAAATTATGTATAAAATTTCTCATTTTAAATTTCACTGCGATTAAAAACACCTAGATATCTTAGAACTTGTTTGTTTTTAATTGTTTACAGAGATATTAATAATTATGTTAAATATGCGTTGGGAGTTATATTAAGCAATTTTACTGTATTTAGAAGCAAATGTTTCCAGATCTAGAGATAATATTTTTGAAGAAAACTATAGAATATATCAGTTTTAATACGAATTACAAATTAAAATCAAGATAATTGTAAATTTCTTTAGTTTGCTGAAGTTCAGTTGCGTTCAGATTCAACCAAATTATCGATTCAATGAGATTCTCAATTGTAACATAATGAGCAATATAGCAAATGTCCAATATATTTCTACGCGATAGATAAAGTATAAAAATAATTGTTAGTCAATTAAAATACAATAATAAATTTAAAGTAATGTAAAGTTTTTAATCAAATAAATAGATACAGAATTTTTCTTTAAAAAATAGGTGATTGGTTTAATTAATAGTTAAAAGAAAGCAAAAGAATAAAGAGAAGTCATTTAACAAAATATGTATTAAAAGTATATCAATATTAAACATTAATATTTTTTGACTATCTGATTATCGGACCAATTAATAATTTTATAAATTTAAATTTAGTAAATGAGTAGAAAACATAACGATCGCAAATTAAAATACTGATTATAATATGAAATTAATGCATTATGAAGTACTGTAAAGGATTTTTAATCATATATCGAAATTATTATCTTAAATTAGAGCAATAAATTTAAACAAGAAAATAACAGGAATAAAATTTATGTTGTATGCTATCAATTAAAATATAAATTTGAATTTTAAATGTCTGAATTATAATTGTTACGAAACTACTGTCTAAACTCTTAAACCTACACTGTCTTTGTCTTTTTCATTCAAATAAAACTTATTATATTCGTTAACTAAGATGTAAATTATTGAAGGAAGATATTTAAGACAAAGCGAATTTATAGTTAAACTTTTAACTATTATAATTCTAGATTTAGTTTTCCAGAAATTAGTTTGTTTTGTTTATCGAGAGTATGAATCGTTTAAATTGCAAATTATCAGAGAAATAAAAAAAAAAGAGTATAAAACACCCCATAACCATTAAAGTGAAAAAGAGCTCAAATGTGTAAACCATTTTTCCTTGCGTTTCAATAAAAATAAATACGGTATTTAAGACTGTAATTCCTGTTTAGGGCTTAGTTCTTCAAATAAGATTTACATAATGACCCATTTCAGGAGTAAGGAAAACATTACTTGGAATTTGTTCCAGTAAGTAAAAACAAGTAACAAAATAAGTTGTTTCGTTTATCCAATGGCTTTGTTTATGAATTATTTTCAATGATTCTAAAAAAACTAGTTCAAGAGGGTTTTTCAATTAACAGTTACAATTTAACAAAACATGATTATTTAATTAAGAAATTCTTAAAATATACTTAACATTTTACATTTCTAAATTGTGCATTCACACTAATGACCACTTATTTTATACTTAAGAAAGGAATCAGATTTTTAGCCTGGTTAGCAGGGCTTTGGGCCCATATCCAAGTGGTCGTGAGTTCGATTCTCGCTGGTCGAAGACTCCCGGTGTAGTAAATGGTGACAGTTACATGTTAAATCTGTCCGGTTAGAAAGTTCTCCATGTTTCTAAATCGAATCCTAACTCTGGCGGCATTGAATTGGAGATTGACTGTTCTCTGGTTCAGGT
This sequence comes from Parasteatoda tepidariorum, assembly GCF_982258835.1. Classification (NCBI taxonomy): domain Eukaryota; kingdom Metazoa; phylum Arthropoda; class Arachnida; order Araneae; family Theridiidae; genus Parasteatoda; species Parasteatoda tepidariorum. The sequence goes on along the minus strand of NC_141761.1, from coordinate 49,322,380 downwards.
CAAATTTACGATCTAAGGATGAATGAATGCATGAACGGATGTACGATTGGGCGTGCCTTTTAAACGGGTTCATTTATGTGTGTGACAGAAGTCTATTTTTTAATCATAGATGGCGCCATTGGAAAACAAGAAGCGCGCTCCTTTGTTTTAATGATTTATGACGACAACAATTGGGTTAAAATATGTTTTTCAGTGAGCGGTTCCTTACAATTGGAAAACTCTGTTTCTAGAAGTATGGTATTGTCAGTAGTAGAACTGTACTTCTTAAAACCAGTCCGTTTGGAAGATAAAATATTTCCATTTTCAAGTAAATAGGTCAGTCTGGCATTTAAAATTCATTCTAAAAGTTTCCACAAACAGCTGGTAAGAGCTATGGGCTGATAGTTATTAGGATTTTTGTGATTTTTGCCTGGTTTGAGGACAGTTATTGCGTATGATTTGCGCCAGTTAGAGGACTATTTAATAAAGGAAAATTTTCTGTCGATCCAAATTCTGTTGAAAAGTTTTAGAATTATTTGTAGATGTATATCTTAAAGGTGCTTAAATATGTTACTATGTGTATTATAATGGAAGGGAGAAGTAGATTTACAAAATTTAATTGCTATTTTAAGTTCAATTAAAGTAATTTATGAGTTGTAATCACCTACTGGTTCTGATGGATATTTAAGTATAGTTTTTTCAGCTATTGCTTTATGTCTTTGTAAGGAGGTTGAATGATTTACTTGGCTTGAAATCTGAGGGAAGCTTTCAACCAAGATCTTTAGTTATTTCTTTTTTATCAGTTATTTTCTGGTTGTTTATTTCAAAATGAATTACAGGTAAAGTTGCATAATAGCAAGATAATGTTTTAATCTTTTTTCAAAATTTTTTAGAGGAAGTATTACTGTTCATTTGGACTTGAAGTACTCCTGAAAAACCTTTTCAACTAATGAGCTCATCTTAGGCTGAAGCTACGGATTTCGGGCTGACCATGTCTTTATTAAAGACATTACAATTCCATTGTATTTATAATTTTATTCATTTTCACAAAAATTTCACAATTTTCGTACCGTTTTACATACTTCTTGTATTTTATATTATGTCCATACATTTTATCTTAATTTATTCACATACTTTTACTTTGATCCTACAATAATTAAAAAGTAGCACGTACTTCAGTTCTTGATGTATTTCATCGTATTGCTTGGCGCAGCATGTTCTCTTTAGTACTTTGTGCCATTAAACCCTACATTCAATGATTTCATCAATCAAAACCATGCAATCCATTGTGAGCTCATAATTTTTTTCTATTTTTTGTTTTCTCATTCTTGCTTTGATATAGCACCATTTAATTTCATTATAACTAGTCTAAATTACTCATCCAATTTTATGTTTCATTACTCATTGTTAACCCTTCCTCAGAAGAATTGCTTTGACAATTTTTATTAATTTTGGATAATTAAAGTCCTTTCTGACATGTGTAAACATGTTGTTTAGCTCATCATCTCCTCATTAAACTAGTGCTACTAAACCCTACATTCAATCAATCAATGAATTTAACTAGTCTAAATACTAATGTTATCTTAATTTAAGAACAATTCAATTACTAATGCTATTACTTGGAGAACTTTTAATTTGAAGCAGTATATAAGACAAAATTTGGAATTCGGAGCATTTCCTATTGTTTCTTTAGTCCATTAACTTAGTCTTAATCAATTTGTGAACATTAGACTAGTATTTTGTCAATATTCAGTAATTTCGGCAGAATACTTTTAGCTATTCTGCTTGACCACATGGTACATACAAATAAATACGCCAAAAACATTTAAAAAATATATATCCGCGCTTGAAGAAACTTATTACTGATTATTATGAAAAGTTGTATAAAAGGAATTTTTGTCCTTGGCGTGGAATTTATACCTTGTCATTTAAACTACCCATCTTTAATATTAATTGTAAATGAATTTTTTCAACAACTAAACAAAATAAAGCATATGGTGAGGAAAGCTCCTTTTTTGCTCGTTTTACAAAAAATCCATGAAATATTTCACGAATAAAGAAATTAATTAGCACGCTTTGTTTCGGTTCTTTTTACACGTATTAAGCACAATTACGCATAGTATAAGTTACAGAAAGTAAAAAAATCAGAAATATTAAAATTATTTCTGAATAGCGAAGGCGAAATAAATAGAAACTTTAATACCTTTGTCATCTAAAATGATATATGTCTTTGCAATGTCACCCTTTCAAGCTTGGTGACAGATTAAGCTTAGATAAATAAAAGACATGATTTTCTCGACAATGAGAAATATTTGTCAATGACTTTCCTTTCTTTTTTTGTTTCTCGTTGAAAGTTTTTCTTTTTTAGAAATGTTTCGCTTATAAATAGCATGCTTTTTAATGCATGTATTCAATTTTCAGTTATAATAGTTTTTATTAAAAAAAAACTCCATCTTTAAGCTTTTAAGTACTCTTTGAAAATTATGAGCCAAAAAGGGTACACTGCATGAGCACTGGGTTAATAAAAATCTATATTTTAAAGAGAGGAAAATTATCTGGTGTCTTATTATATTATGAAACAAAGATTTAAGTTTAAGCATTCCCTTTATTTTTGAGCTTAAAAAGTAATAAAAGTTAGATTGGTTTAAATAAACATATCTTGGATAGTACCAAATTCAATGAACCCCTGATATTTATACCTAGTATAATAAATTCAGCTTTTAAAGGCAATACCATTTTGAAGGTTACGACTGCATGCTTCTCAACTGTAGCTAGCTTTTTTTATAAATGTATTTCGAAATCAGATTTATGGTGTAGTATAGCCAAAACTGGCGATTGCGGCAGAAACTTCTAGACTAAGTTTTTTTTTATTGACCTGATTTTTGGTAAATAGACTAAATTGTTGAATACAGCTGAAATAAAAAAAAACTTTTATCTTTTTTGTTTTCTTCATTTACCTTCTGATTCGTATTAAATCCTTTGGTTTAGAGCAGCATGTCTTACTTGGCTCTAGTGCCTTTAAATTCTACATTCATTTCAATGCATTTTTTTTGTCGTATGCCTGTTTAGGCAGTGGGGGTGCGATTGTTTTTCAGTGGCGCCATCTATGACCAGAAATTCGACTTCCGCCACGCCATTCACACAACCACAACCCGTTTATAGGGCAGGTCACATTCACACCCATTTACACACAAAGGAGAAAGGACATAGAACACACAGAGAGAGAAAGAAACATCCATACCTTGCCCGGGATTCGAACCATACTCAAACAAGTGATCTATGACCTCAGCGCCAGCTAATCTTTATCAGCAAAATGACGTATTAAAGTTGAGCTAAGTTTCTCTACGTAAGGAATATTTTGTAACTTTAAAGGTGTTTAGTTCATGTGAGTTTTCATTCTTGGCTATAAGATTTAAAGCTTTTGGTTTGGAAGACCTGCAAAAAATAACTAAAGAAAACAAGTATTTATAAAAACTCTATGCCAGAAAATCAAGCAAAAAACTTGTAACTTGTGTCGATTCCTTTAGTTGTTATTTTTAATAACTGTATAAGGTTTCATAAATCTAGAGTAAATATTTATGAAGATATGGACATTTTTATAAAAAAAAAATTATTATTTTCGTCATACGTTCCTTTGCTATAACTTCATAAATATTCAATGGAATGAAACAAAATTTTTGGAGAAATTTTAGATTAATTACAAAATTGTTCAATTAGATTTTTCCAAAACTCGTTCAAAATTTTGCAAGATAATAAGTTAGTTCTTCTATACTGAGCATGCACAGAAACAATTTAAAAAAGTTTTTCATAATTCTGTTGTGAATCTTATTTGAGAACTAATGAAAGAAGTTTGATTTGAGTATCTTAAAAATTTAAGAAGTTTCAAGCAATTTTCTAGGAAGTTTTTGTACCTTTCAAAAGAAAGCTCAAAACAATTTGGTATTTTTCACAAGTTTTATTTTGTATCATAAGACAAAATTTCATAACAGAAGATATTACTTTATAGTACTCGTCCGGAATCCAATATGTGATGATATAATAAAAGAAAATATGTGAAAGAAAACATATCTTTATGGGGATAATCTTCCCTAATTCCGACCCCATTTTTAATAAATCTTGTTTAACAGTACGAAATGAAATCTGTAAAGAAACCCTTGTCATTTTGAGCTTTGTTTTAAAAAGTACAAAAACTTCTTAAATTTTTAAAATATTCATATCAGACTTTTTTCATTAGTTGCCAAATACGACTCACTACACATTAATATTAAAAGGAAATTTTTTTTTTCTGTCCGTATGTAGCATGAAAGAACTATATAAAATACTCGTATCTTGCACAGTCCTTAACGAATTTTTTTTTTGAAATTTTAAATCAAAAATCTTGTAATTAATTTTAAATTGTTCAAAAGTTTTGTTTAATTCCATTAAATATTTTTAAAGTTACAGTGAGTAAACGCAAAAAAAAGAGTTTTTTTTTTTAAAAATAAAATTGTTCATATCTCCATAAATATTTAAGCTAGAATTGGGTATAATATAGCCTACGTCACAGGTTGTGTTGTTCCTACTAAATTTAACCCATGAACGGCATTTTCTGCGAGCCTAACTTCAAGCCACAAATAAACAAACGAAGTGTTCGATCGTTTAAATAGCTGCTCGCCAGATTTTATTGCATTATAAAGAAAAGTTATTGAAACTAAATACAACTAAATAAACAACAACAACTAAAACAAATAACAACAACTACTAATAACAATAACTAAATAAACAACAACTAAATTCCATTCGTTTAGCATTGCGTCATATGTTGTTCCTACTAAATCGAAGTAGTTGTGTTTTTTTCATATTATACCCAATTACGAAATTTCATGCACTTATTAAAAATAGCAACGAAAGTAGTAGATACAAGTTACAAGCTTATTGCTTGATGTTGCGGCATATGGTGTTTAAAAACGCATATGTTCTTCCGTAATTTATTTTAGGTCTCTCAAACCTCTCTAAGCTTTAAATCTTATTGCCAAGTATGAAAAATCGCATGAACTAAACACCTCTAAAGATACAAAATGATCCTTTAAATATTTCTTGAAAAATTTAAAAAAATGTCAAAATCTGAAAGTGTCTCTTCCATTATTCTAGGGTAATGTACTTAAGGGTGGGGCAGCCCCAGAAACGTTTGAGCCCAATGTGTCGCGATGTATCTTTTTTCGGCACATTATAACCCCCCCCCCATTCAATTCAATTTCTAAACAGAATGCAAATCTTTGATATCAGAATAACTTTATTTTGTTCGTTCCCAAAGAACTTAATACTAACTTATTAAATGTTGCCGAATATAAGCGTTTTGTTTTTTTAAATCTTTTTCTTCTTTTGTATAACATTGTTTAAAACTTGCGGTATTAAAATTTTTTTTGAACACGTGATGTTTTATTGTTAATTAAAAGTTTCGTGATTTTTTTTTACTCTAAGTTGTAACGTCTTGGATTTTTCTGACATTAAATAAAAGCTCAAAAAGAAGTTCTTGGAATAGTGAAAACAAACCCTCACATGATGAAATATAACCTACAATATGACTCATTTCTCAAAGAAAAGAATGAAGAACCACAGTGACACTAATTGAGTCATTTCAAGAAAAGACAGCTTAGAAACTAACAGGAAAGCTTTATTATAATTCTTCAGGACATGAGAGATCTTTTGAGCTTTCTTTTTTGATATAGTAACGAAAAAATACAAGGACAGACAAAACAAGGAAGATGAAAAGAAATATCCTTGTAACGCATCTTCTAAAGACGATTATTTTCAAAGATTTTTTTTTCTTCCCCGGTCATTGCTCATTACCTCTATTGTCGTTTCACACAAAAAGAACATCGAAGCAAACTTGATGGCTTTTTTCCAAGAAAATAAATGACAATGTACTATATTTTGTTAAACAGAAATTTCTAAAGAAATAGAAATGATACATAAAGAAGACGAATTAGAAATGAACACAAAGCATCTAAATGATTTAGTCATGTTAATTTCCTTTATAAATCTAATTGCTAACGTTGGTAAAAAAAGACTCATTTAATTGCAAAACAATTATAATTTCGTAAAAATTAGGACAGAAAAATTTTAATTTTATATATCAGTACTTTTTTAATGACAAATTTGTATCAAATGTAATGATGTCTTTGGTGACAGAAAAATTAAAAAAAATGCTGTTTGGGGAAAATTCTATTGAAACTTTTGCTTTTCTGAAACACTCTTATTGTTGTTTTTCTTCCAGAGTCTTAGAAAAAAGTTTTAAACAGTTTTCTCTTATTATATTCACTTTTGAACGCTTCTTTGTTGCTGTATACCATTTCATAAATTTCCTGTAAATTGTAGTTGGAACTATTTTCGTTTCATGCTTTTCAAAATCCATAGATTGCAGCAAACATATGATAGTTTTGAAACTCTATACTTGAATAAAATAATAATTTTATTTATAACGCCCATTTATTCGGTGTAAATTAGACTTTTTCTCTTACCTTGAAAGACGTATTGGAAATTTTTTTTTTCTGAAACAATTTTTCTTAAATATTTTCTAAAAAAATAAAATAATGAAATAGTATTAAAAAAAGAGAAGATTTCAAAAGACTATATTTTTTGTTGTTGTTGTTTCTAATGACACTTTTTTGTATTTTATTTAATGACCGCCGTTGAACAGTCGACCCAATTTTTGGGCTTACGACTACTAATGTTCAACGCCGTAGCCTTGTAATTTTGAACCAATCCGGAAGACAAGGAAACTCCTGGATCGGTACCCCCAGAGGTATTGATTTGTTATGGGAACATGGAGGACTTTGAGATTCGACAGATTTAACGTGCATCAGTCACCATTTACTACACGGGGAATCTTCGACCAGCGGGGACAGAACCCACGAACTCTTGGACATGGGTCCGGCACCCCACTGACCAGGCTATCCCGGCCTAGTAGCGACAATTTAATTTTACATAGATAAACTAGCAGCGTTACATTACAGACTCAAAGGATGGACATCAATAACAGTACAATATAAAATAGCTAGTCACGTCACAGGTATTTTTTTAAAATTTTTTTTATTTTTATTTATTTATTTTTTTCTTCTCTTATTTATTTATTCTTTTTTTCCATTTTTTATTTATTTTTATATTTAACATAAATGGCCATCACGGGTAGCTGAAAAGCTCCGGACTCACTGTCTGTCCCCGGGGACTATGAGCAGGGTCAGTGGTGTGGCGTGCGTGGTGATCAGTCACGTTGGCTGCTATTGTGAGCCAGTCCGTGGTTGATTGTGTGATACGTATGTTTTGTTTATGTTGTGTTGTGTGTTTTATCTATTTTTATTATGAGTAGTAGTAGTTGAGGCAGTGTTTTGGTGGATCATGATATAGATAAGTGTATTATTGTGTGTGCGTTTATAGACAGTTAGGCCATCTCTTGTTTGTATGGATCGAGCTTGTAGGTTTATTTATTTATTTATTTATTTTTTAATTATTATTATTATTATTAGCCTCACGGACAACAGCTTGTGTTGACTGACTGCCTGCCAAGTGTTTGCTGGTCAGAGATGGGGCCAGAGTGTGTTTCTATGCTGCAGCAATGGTTTGCTTGGAGTCCTGACACCTCATGATTGTATTTGCTGCCAGTATTTTTACAAAGTTATTATTAGGTTTATGACATATTGTCTGTGATGTTCCTGGTTATGGCTAGAATATTTATTAGTTTTTGCATAATATGCTTGTTTTTGAAACTGTCTGCAAATATCGTTCTGCCTTGTTCATTGGGTTTTTTGAGGTGGTACGATTCAGTTAGTGGGCAGTCATGTAGGTAGTGACTTGGGCTACCTGTGTCATCGCATGGGCATGTGTCTGTGTTTATTCGCTGCATCCTGTGTAAGAATGAGGGGAAGAAGCCATGTCCAGTAAGGAATTGTATTGCTGCTGGATGGCCTATGAGTCGGTCTGTGTCTACTTTAGGATAGTATGATTTTGTTGTATAGCCTTTTTCATTTTCGTCCCAGTATGCTTGCCAAATTTTTGTGTGATCTTTTTAAGTTTATTTCTTAGGCTCGATGGTGGAAGCAGAACACCGCTGGGAATCCCGTGACCTGCTGCTGCGTCTTTAGCCGTTAGATCCGCTGCTTCATTACCTATGTTAGCTGCCACCCAGTGTATTTGTGTGTTGCATTTTCTGACTAGGTGTTCCAGTTGTCTTTGTGTTGTTGCCACATGTGGGTCTTTTTGTTTCGTTTTTCTAATAGCGTGTATACTAGCCAGACTGTCTGTGAAAATTGTTGCATCTTTGTAGCTGTGTGTCTCTAACCAATTGATGGCTTCTTTGATGGCTAAAACCTTGCTGATGGCTAAAACTGCTTGAAAGGATTATTAAAAGTGATGTAGTTGCACTTGTTAATTGACAGTTTTAGGCTTTGTGCCTTACAAAAGTTGCTGAATTGTGTCATTGCCTCATTAGCATTTGATTCTAGGTCTTTCCTTGTTTTGCCTGAGACAATGAAGCTGTAGTCATCTACAAAGGCTTGTGTTTTAACATGGTCGTGTTTGAACTGTTGTAAAAAGATATCCGCAATTATAAGCCATAGTAGGGGTCCTAGACAGGAGCCCTGTGGACAACCCTTGTAGATATCGATTTTAGTTATATTAGTTTCACCGTTGAATTCAACTGACCTGTGTGAGAGGTAACTGTTGATTATGTTTGTGAGCTGAGTTGGACAGTTTAAAGAATTTAATCTGTGTATTATGTGTGTCCACTGTATGGAGTCAAAGGCGCCCTTGATGTCGACCGATATTAGGGATTTATAGTATTGCCGTTTACAATTTTTATTCTTTTTGGCTGTTTTGGCCTCGCTAATTACAGTTTTTAGAGCCGACTCAGTCGATCTGCCTTCTTTGAAGCCAAATTGGCAGTTGCTGAGTTTGTTGATTTTTTCCAGGTGATGGATCAGTCTCTGATAAATTATTTTTTCCAAGAGTTTCCCTATTGTTGGTAGAAGACATATGGGCCTGTAGGCATCTGGTTGAGTTAGATCTTTGTTTGGTTTTGCAAAATAAACTACTGTTGCTGATTTGATGTTGTTCGGAAAATGGTTAAGCTCCAGACATTTATTGACCCCGTTAGTTAAGATTGTTGGGCCGGCATCAAAGACCCTTCTCCATATCATGAAGTCCAGCCCGTCCGGACCTGGTGCTTTTGTTGTTTTGAATGCGAATAAAGCATCCTTTACCTCGTTTTGCTCGACCCTGGGTTTTGCGTTGGTGTTGTTTTGTGTTCGAGGAGGCTGATCTGATATGTTTGCGTCTTTGTCAGGGAAGTGATGTTTTGTGAGGAAGGTCATTGCCTCTTGTTTGGTTGGTTGACTAATGTTAGGAATATGTAATTTAAGGTCGGTTGGTTTGAAGAGTTTATTATGGGCCATTTTAAACGCAGCCCCGTAGTTATGTGTTTGAGTATTGCAGAATGTCTTCCATGAGTGCTCTTTTGCTTTGTTGTTTTGTTTTTTGTAGTTTGCTTTGCTTTTGCTTAGTTCCAGTTTTATTTGTAATTTTAGTGTGGGATCCTGACAGTTGTTGTATCTTTTACATAAAGCTCTCAGTCTGTTCCTATCGATTTTTAGCTTGCTATTAAACCATGTTGGCTTGGTTGGAGCCTTGGAGGTTTTTAGCTTGTAGATCTGCTTTGAGATTTTAGTAACATTATTTATTAGTTGTTTGGTGTAATTATCTAGTTCTGTTGCTGTTGCAGCTGCTTCGCATTCATTGTTGAGACTGTTTGAATTGTTTTTAATTAGTCGTGTGAATTTCTTATGGTTACCGAAGTTTGTTTTAAGTCTGTTGGTTGTTGGTTGAATAGTATCTTGGTTTACGTTGAAAATGATGTATCTATGGTCACTCACAGTGTGTTCGTCACTTATGAACCAGTCATTGACTAAAGTTGCACCCTCGCGGTTGCCAATGGTAAAGTCCGGGTTGCCTTGTGCATTGTTTGCATAAAAGGTAGAAAGGTTACTGTGAGTGTTTGGCCTGATCAGGTCGTGTTGGATCATATGGTCGATTAGGATGTCGCCTCTACTGTCTGTATGTTTGTAACCCCACTGTGTGGACCTGGCGTTGAGATCTCCACATAGAACCAGTGGATAGCCGATTATTTGATCTTTCCACTCATCCAGTGCTGCGGACAGGTCCGCGTGGGGTCTAACATACTGCGAGCCAATGACAAGGTTGCCTGATTGTCTTGTTATGTTAGCAAAGACAGCTGTTTGGGTGTTCGGAAGAAAATTGAGGGGTATGCTTTTTGTGATTACCAGCCATGCCTCTTGATTTTTATAGTGGTACGTTTGCCATTGATTAGGATAGCCATGTAGACGGTTGTTTTGTTTATATGGGTCCTGTAGAAAAGCTATTACTATGTTGTTGTCCTGTATGAACCTGGCTGAGAGAGCAGTTGCTGCTCTGTAGTTGTTTAGGTTTATTTGTATGCATTTGATGGACTTATTGTGCATTTTTTGCGTGTTGTTTGCCATGATGTAAAACTAGAGTGAATTTGTGGTGTTTGGTTTTTATGGGTTTGCAAGTAGCTTAATGCAGATTTTGGGACTGGGTGAACTTGTGTGCTATTTAGTGCTTTGGAGGACTATTGATGGGACATTAATTATTATGGAGAAGCTGGTATGAGTGACTGATCTTAGTCAATTAGGAATTGAAAATGATTATCTAACTAATGGGGCAATTAAGGTAATGTGGTGTAATAATAAGGGATTGCAATTGATCAGGATTAAATAAATTCTTATTATTGAGAGGACTATTTAGGTTATCAATTGAAATGATTGAAGTAGTTACTTACCCATTTAAGTAAACCAAATCATTGAAGACCACAAGAAGGGAAGACATATATTGCTGTTATTAAATATAAGAGTGGGTCAACATGTGGAGGCATTCATCATAGAGATTGGCATTATAGTGTGTTATTTTAGTTATCGGACTGATTGTGATTAATTGGTAAAAGTAGGCCCTGATCTGGGAAAACAAAATTAATTGATGAAGGATTAAATAAAATATAGAACAGTGATTAAAGAGTAATGATTTAGATTGATAAGAATTAGTGTGAGTTGACTGATAACGAGTTTAATGAGAAATGACCATTATGTCTTGATTATGGCCAGTAGCCATATTTTGCTTGTATATACGTTGGACAGCGGTAATCGTTTGCCTCGTGATTTATGTCAAGGGGTATCCAATCTCTATTCTGCTCGTTCCACTTATTGACGTAGTAGCAGTTATAGCAGAGACAGGACTGGGTGTTCTTGCAACCTTGGGTATGGTGCCCACGAGCACAATGCATGCAAATGGACTTGTAGTTACAGTCAGCCTCTCTGTGAGTTAAATTTTGACAGTTATGGCATCTTGTGATGTTAACGAATTTGGAAACCCTTGCTTTGCTTAGACCGAAAAAGAGAAACCCTTGCTTGCACAGAATGCTGGCTGATACCTTAGTTACTGAGACTACCCAATGTTGCAAGTGTGGGTTCGTCCTGTGTTTGTTAGTCTTGTATAATTTAACTGGGAAGTGCGTTTGATTTGTGTGGAGTATTTGATGTATTTTATCTGTAAGTTGTTCTTGATTTATGTAGACAGGCACATTTGTTACAATTATGTTCTGTCTCCTCTGCTTGGGGATAACAACCTGGAATTCGTTGTCGTTTAAGTCTTGTATAAGAAGTTGTTTGTCTGAGCCTGAGTTACAGTTTATTGAAATTGAATTTGGTCTAACTTGGATGTTATTGATAGCAGCAGTGGTGTGCAGAGCGCTCAGGCTGTTTATGACGTCTCTTTTATTTTTTTGAGGTGGTATTGGGAGGTTAATTTTAGTTGGGGTTTTTGGAGTTGGGAGCAGTGCTTTCCTGTTACTTTTTGCAGCTTCTGCATAGGTATGCGGGGTGAAATCAGCCTCTGCGCTTTTGCTTAGCGCATCAATCAGCTCATTATTTCTATCTAACCCTTTTTTCAGCTGCTCTGTATTATGCAGTATTTGCTTAAGGTCATTAATGTCCAATTCGACCTGATTTGTTTGGCATCTTTTATTTAGCTTTGCCACTGGTCTGCTATTTGGTCTTGTCTGTTCGTTTTCTACCCACTCATTCGTAAATTGTACCACAATAGTATTGCGGGCCTCTTGTAGGTCCGTCCTTAGCCTGGTAAGGATTTGACTTAGGTCACAGTAGGTAACAAAGAAGGCATCCCTTGCTCTTTTAGGCAAGTAGTAATTGCCCTTGCTATCTTTTGCTTTTACAATCTCTAAGCTTGTTAGAATATCCTGTATATCGTTTTGCTCTTGATGAGCGTAATCTGCTTCCTGGTCTAAATCGGCTATTGTCTTTGTGCCCCTATCATTACAGTTCTTTGACCTTGTCCTTTTAGAGACTGGCGAAACCTGCTTATTGACACCAAGCAAATTCAAGGTATAGGGAGCGATTTTTGCTTTTCAGTGGCATCATCTATGGCCAAAAAACGCTATTTCAGCCACACACGCGTCACAGCCGGTATGGCTGATCCATATATACATACATTCATCCTAAGATAGTAATTTTGATTTGAACCAGAGAACTATCAACCTCTAATTTAATACCATCAGTGATATGATTTGTTACAGAAACATAGAGGACTTTGTGACCAGACAGATTTAACGTGCACCAGGCAAAATTTACTGCACGTTAAGTCTTCAGCCAGCCGAGATCGAACTCACGACCTTTATGGACATGGGCCCAACGTCCTACCCACCATAATATCCCGGCCCATTATATTTTTTTAAGTACAAAAGGAATCAATATTATGATTTCTGTAAAACTTTAAACCAAAAATGTAAGGTGGATTACTTTGAGAGTTTTGGTGGAAATTACTGGTGGTTGTAGGAGCCAAATATAAACATGATGTTACAAACGTTTTTTGTTTTGAGTGAGGCGATAGTAGAATTACAGTAGAACCCATGTTGATTTACCAAGTATGTTAAAAGTTGGAAAATCGAAATCGTCGGATATTTTTGAAACAGTTTTAAGTCTATATTTTAATTGCACTAAAATTAAATTATGAGTAGAATTACTTAAAATAATTTGAGATTATTGTGAGGTTTAAAAAAAAACACTTGTTTTATTTTATTACCAAAAGTTATAAACCATGAAAAAAAAGTTATTGTTGTATGCATTTTTCTTTAATAGTCATACTGATGACCACTGTGATAAGGAAATATTAAACAAAATGATGAATGATTAAAAACAATGAAATAAATTCATTCTTTAATAAGGTAAATAGATATTGCTCAGTTATTGGTGAACGTAAAATTTATATTAAGCCATTTAAGCTTTAAACTACCAATATAATCTTTTTTTTTAAATCTTTACTATATTAAGATGCAATTAATGTTAAATAATCACCTTCAATGAAAAGTAGAATGCAAAGATTATTTTCTTTTCAGATAACTCATTCAAGCAAATGGATAGTGCCCTGAACCTCGTTAACTGGATAAAATCTGTATCACGTTGGAGTTTTCGATTCCTTATTTAACAGTTGAATAAGCAGAGAACCAATTCGAGAAAATAAACGAAGAACATTTTGCGAAAAAGGATGAGCAAATAAGGAGAATGTTTCGGGAAGTGAATGGTGGTATTTTGTCAGCATTATTTTCTTTCGTCTTGTTATGTTAGCACGTGTAATCATTAAGTGTACGCACTACAAGTAATGTTATTAAAAAGTCAGTAATGATTATGTGAAATGCATATAAATTACTGAAGTTTACATATCATAGAAGTATGCTTGACTAACTTACTGATCGAATGAATAACAGACTCACTTCAGATACATAAATAAGAGATCAATGAACCTGAGGTACCCAATTGATCTTTCACTATTTTTTTATTTATTTATTTCCTCTTTTTTGTGTCAGACATAGTTCGAATTTACGTATACACTACAAGTAATGTTATTAAAATGTCAGTAATGATTATGTGAAATGCATATATATGACTGAAGTTTATATATCATTGAAGTATGCTTGACTAACTGATCGAATGAATAACAGACTCACTTCAGATACATAAATACGAGATCAATGAACCTGAGGTGCCCAATTGATCTTTCTCTATTTTTTATTTGATTTATTTCCTCTTTTTTGTGTCAGACATAGTTCGAATTTATGTATACACTACAAGTAATGTTATTAAAATGTCAGTAATGTTTATGTGAAATGCATATATATGACTGAAGTTTATATATCATTGAAGTATGCTTGACTAACTGATCGAATGAATAACAGACTCACTTCAGATACATAAATACGAGATCAATGAACCTGAGGTGCCCAATTGATCTTTCTCTATTTTTTATTTGATTTATTTCCTCTTTTTTGTGTCAGACATAGTTCGAATTTATGTATACACTACAAGTAATGTTATTAAAATGTCAGTAATGTTTATGTGAAATGCATATATATGACTGAAGTTTATATATCATTGAAGTATGCTTGACTAACTGATCGAATGAATAACAGACTCACTTCAGATACATAAATACGAGATCAATGAACCTGAGGTGCCCAATTGATCTTTCTCTATTTTTTATTTGATTTATTTCCTCTTTTTTGTGTCAGACATAGTTCGAATTTATGTATACACTACAAGTAATGTTATTAAAATGTCAGTAATGTTTATGTGAAATGCATATATATGACTGAAGTTTATATATCATTGAAGTATGCTTGACTAACTGATCGAATGAATAACAGACTCACTTCAGATACATAAATACGAGATCAATGAACCTGAGGTGCCCAATTGATCTTTCTCTATTTTTTATTTGATTTATTTCCTCTTTTTTGTGTCAGACATAGTTCGAATTTATGTATACACTACAAGTAATGTTATTAAAATGTCAGTAATGTTTATGTGAAATGCATATATATGACTGAAGTTTATATATCATTGAAGTATGCTTGACTAACTGATCGAATGAATAACAGACTCACTTCAGATACATAAATACGAGATCAATGAACCTGAGGTGCCCAATTGATCTTTCTCTATTTCTTATTTGATTTATTTCCTCTTTTTTTTTACTTTGTGTCAGACATAGTTCGAATTTTCTACCACTAGTACGATTGATCGTTAGTTTTTCTTAATCTTGTTTTTTAAGTATTATGAAAGCTTTCTGTTAGTGTGCTATTAAAATTTCTGTCTAGAATCAAATATTTGTTATTGTCACTTGGAAATGAATGAAATCACTTTTATTTACTTTATTTAAAATTGAATTTCTATGATACTATTTTGTCTGAATACCTGAAAAATTGTCTATTAGAATCTTTTAAAAAAATATATAATTTAATTCAAACAATGCTTAAAAGCATGAAATAATCCATGAAGAATTGGAAATTAGAATATAAAAATATCTAATGTAATACGCAAGAAAAAGAAGATATTGACCTAAATATTCTGATTATGGATGAAATAGCTTGCTTTATGCAAATTATGAAGTATCTCCATATTTCCCATTTACTTTAATTTTCTTACAAGATACTTGCAGAAAAATGTAGATACTATGAAAGTGGATTCAAAAAGAGAACTTCCACCAAAGAGCAGATTGTTAACACTTTGCAAATTACGTCCTGATATACACCATTTTTTCCTGACATTAAAACTTCTAATGATGCTATCAGTAGGAATCGCAGTTATGAGAGAGTTAAAACTTTTAATTAGTTATTAAATTAGTTGCTTAGTTAAGTTGATTAGTTAATGACATAAGCTTTATTTAATGTATGACAATAAATAAAGCTTATGTTACGGTTAAAACGCAGAATAATTTTAAAGACATAATCGAAATATAAAACGGTCTTTCACAGGAATATGTGCCTTTTCTTTAACTTAGCATAAGAAGTATTAAGATATTCAAACATCAATACCAGACCAAAACTTCCGTAATTAAATAGTATAATTTTCTGCTTTTGCTATTGATACTGACAGTATTCCTTAAAAAACTAAAGCACCAAGGCGCAATTGGAATTTTAAACTGTTTAATTTTTTTTATTGAATTTTCGATTTTATTCACTTTTCATTACTAATAAACCTTTTCCCCTATTTTGCCTAATTATACCGTTTATATGATTTTATTGATTTTTAAATGTTTTAGTGTGCACTATTGCTGGAATTGATTATTGCCTATTTGCCAATTACTGGAATGCACTGTTTTATTAAATTCATGTATATTATGAAGATAAAATTATTGTATGCACTTTACATTTTGATCTGTTTTAATGTATACTATATAGCGAAGCGTGCTTTCATTTTGATCTATTGTCATTAACCCTACATTCTATCATTACGCCGCTAAGGCACGCTTTTATTTCTTTAGAAAAAAGAAGGTAGCATTTATGACTTTAAAATGAATGGAAATAAAAATCTATACTTTGCACAAAAATCATGCTACAAAAACTCAAAACATTGAAACGGAGAGTATAAATTAGAAATGGTACACTTTAAAAAAATCTGGATCAAATTACGGTATAAACTACCGACATTTTTGGCTCATTATCTGTAAAAAACGTTTTACCCTAATTTTTCCAATAATATGTCTTTAACTAGAGTGATTCATTAATATAATATTTTTTTAATATTGTAGCAAATGATATTTTTTAATATTGTTGCAAATAAAGAGGAATCCAGAATCTAAATTTTTACAAAATAGTTGAATTATGCAGATAAACTTTTACTTCATAAAACTATTTTTACAGACTTAATTTATATCTTTGATCATAAAACTTACAAAGTAAAAAGGCGTAAACAAGAAATTGCTCTAAAGAACTCTGTTTCAATAAAACTTGTTATGGAGCTTAAAAAAATAATTCTGAGAAATTATGCATTTCTAAGAAACATTTCCGAAAACGCGATATATTTTTTTAAAGTAATTTAAAGTGAGACAGACTCTTTGTCACAAAAGATATATTTTCCTTTTAATTTATTCAATGAATAAATGTGTAATTTTTTTCTCTTCGCATTTGAAGTTTTGAGTAGTTAAAAAAAACATGAGTCAAATAAAAAGAAATGCTTCCTTTTCTTGGTATTCACAAAGTTTAAATTTTTTTTAGTAGATATTGAATTTCAATTGCTTTTCTTTATAAATACAGTTTCGATTCAACTTAGAAAAATTATTTTTAACAGTAAATTTTGCAGGAAATCTAAAAACGTATTAATTGCTTGAATTAAATGAAACTCGTTCAATCAACGATCTATCATTCTAACAACTATGCGTTTCACGTGCTATTGGTACTTTGAATTGTATATAAGTTTTGTTCTATGCAAGATTTTATTCAGTTTTAGAAGTTTATTCTCCCCTTTCTACCATTTTATCTATTTCATGAAATTTCAGTATATATTCTCTTTGAGCTGATTTTATTTCATTATTACCTCTGATTGTTGCTGTACCATTTTATTAATGTTTAATGTATTTTATAAAAATTAAGTAATGTCATTTCTGACATGTGTAAACGCGTTGTTTGGCACATCATCTCCTCATTTGGATCTTGTTCCATTAAATCCTACATTCAATTCAATTCGCTCAATCACCGAGCTAATTTAAGCCTGAAACTTGCAATCCTTGATATATTTGCTTAATTGCACCTTTAATTTTGCTTCACACAATTCGATTTTCTTTTATTGAATGCATAATAACGTTATTTTTTTAAATTAGCTACATTACGAAAATAACTAACGGAAAATAACTAAATGATTAACGGATTATCTAGTGAGGAGTGCATCGTTTGTGCATCGTTTTGGTACTTCACTAAGTTAGTTATTTGTTAGTTTTTGGCGTAAGGTTTTGTTATGGGCTAAAAACTAAACTGAACTAAAAAACTTTGGCGTAATCGGTAAGAAAAAATATGACAATGCTGATTGCTTCCAATTAATATAGATAATGATGGGTTAGAGTATGAAAATATAATTGAATTAAGATAAATAATCGTCGCAGCATTCTGATTCAAAAGTATCGATTCTAAGAGTCTACTATATAAAAACACACCGGTAACAATTTAGTTTAAGTTGCTGCCCACTTATTAACCCTTTCCCCTCCTTTAACTACATTGCCAAATTTTTGAAATTTTTAAAACTCAAATGTACTACTTAACTTAATCTAAAGAAGTTTTAAGCTGGAATTGAGAAAGAAATTAAAAAAAATATCTTGGGTATTTCAAGATGAATGATTTATATTTCACTTTTAAAAGTTAAATCTCGAGGCAGAAATAAAATAAGTTGCATAGATTAAAAGGAACTTCCTACTTAGTGTTAGAAAATTCAAAACTTAAAATAAAGAGTCATATTTTACCAATTTAAGCTTTTTTGCTTTTTAATTACTTTGTATAAATCCTTGAAAAATATCAAGTAATAAAATGCTTCCATATTCACTTTCTTTTTAATAACATCATTTTAAATCTTATTTGCAGAAGGAAATTTGAAACATTTTCGAACTTGAATCTTTTCATATAATTGGTCATTAGCCATACTAAGATCTCTAACACAAGATAAACAATTTAAAACATTAAGTGAAAAGTTGTTCTGCTGATATTGAATTTCTCATTAAAAACGGTTTTCGTTAAGTATAAATTCCCTCGTTAGTTTAAAGTAATTTCAAATCTTACGATGCTGGATTTTATTTATGAAATAGAATTAGTTTTAATACGGTATGATTTTCGAGCTTGAAATATTTATTTAAATGAGTCGAATCTCGTCATATTTTATTTTATCTGTTAATTACACATTTGCAATGCACATTAATTGACACTCTCATTGCCTAGCTCATTCAAGGCAGACACCGGAATCGAATGGGCTAAACATGTGATGGAACGGGCTGTGTAGAAGTTTTAAGGGTGTCTATGCGCGAGAAGTACTGTTTTGCAACTCTACTTGCTTATGCATCTTAGAATACTACCTGGACAAGTTAAGTATTGTCTTCGGCGTAATTAGTTCGTTTCATTGAATGAAAACAAACACGAGTTAATATGATCTACACTTCAAAAAATGCACTTTATTATTTCTTTTTTTAAAAAAAATATATTTTTGAATTGTACTTTTTGTAAGCAAAAGCCCTTATAACCATTTTATTATTGGACAATTGGCGTTTAGCTTCATTTAATTAAAAATGTAAAACTAAATAAGAAAAGCTACCTAATCTGCCTAAAATCAGGGTTGTTGAGTTGGATCTATATATATGAACTAACCAGAAAAGAAGAAATATATATATATATATATATATATATATATATATATATATATATATATATTTCTTTCTTTATATATAAGAAGAGAGTGTGATAGCACATAGCCAATCGCAGAAGATTTCTGGTTAGTAACGCACAAAACAGCCAATCAAAATTGAGAACGCATGTATGTGAAAAGGTAATAATTTTTAATAATGCTGTCAAAAAATACAAAATACAAACTGACCTCAAATAAAACTCAGAGGACTTCGGACTATTACGTTCATAAAAAGGAAGATTTATGAACTCAACAACAAAATTATAACATCGCCATTCCAAAAAAAAAAAAGAAAAAAAAGAAAAAAAAAAGACCGAAGAGCGAATTGTTACGTAAAGCTATAAAAAGACCGAACTATTATTTATGCAAACTATTATATATGATTATTATGAACTAAACTTTATGCAAACGATTGTTTATGACGTCATTAGATGAAAGTGTCATTAACGCAATATTATCCAGTGTTTATTAATAATTTTGAGTGGCAATGCAAAAAGATAATTGTTCCAAAGTTTTATAATAAAATGTTTGTTTTGATAGAACGCAGTTATTTATTTTAGAATTCCAATATATTTTAATAGCTTTGATAAAATGGGTAGAGTTATTGGAAGCACGAATCAACACTCTCTCAAAAAACTATTTACATTCCAAATTATCAAAATATATTGAACAGAGTTTACTTTAAAATACTTATATCTTTTATAAAAAATGGATCGCCGTGAATATCTTAGGCGATATCAACAGCAGCATGATTTAGCTGCTCAAAATTAACTGGAAAATAATCGTAGTGCTATCAATACGCGACGGCGGAATGCGCAGAGAAGAAACGTTGAAAAGTCAAGATGTTTAAATGAAAACGAATACCTTGGTGTACTTACAAATACTTCTGATTGAAACTAAAATATTTTGTCAGTTGACAGTATTGAAGTTAATTGAGCAATTACTTGCAATGGTATTTGCTTTTGAAATATTACTTAGAATCAACTTATTAATATTACAAGTTTTAATTTGTTTGTAATTTTTGTAAAGTTTTTCTTCATCAGGCTTTAATTGTTTTTAGTTTAAAATTTAAATTACTGGGGGGGGGGGGGAGGAGATAAAGCACCATATAGGGTGCGTCCGGCATCCTATAAGATCAACAATGATTTGAGTTAGGCTCTACCACGCGTGCTACGGATACGGAGATTAATCTCCGGCTAATGCCCTATAGTAATGTGTTAAATAATATTGCTTCCTCGCTTTATATAAGTTTATAATATTGTTTGTATTGAAATTGCTTTATATAAGTTTATAATGTTGATAATAAGTTATTCTGACATTTTACAATCCTATCATATTCTCTCTATGTGATGCTGGTGCAGAAAAATTGCCAGCTAATCTCCAGGAAAACAACTTTAAGTTTGCTCACGAAGCGAACGAAAATGTAATTGCGTAGCAATTATTGGGGGTTGGCGAGCGGTAGTGAGCAGGGGGATCTATCTATCTATCTATCTATCTATCTATCTATCTATCTATCTATCTATCTATCTATCTATCTATCTATCTATCTATCTATCTATCTATCTATCTATCTATCTATCTATCTATCTATCTATCTATCTATCTATCTATCTATCTATCTATCTATCTATCTATCTATCTATCTATCTATCTATCTATCTATCTATCTATCTATCTATCTATCTATCTATCTATCTATCTATCTATCTATCTATCTATCTATCTATCTATCTATCTATCTATCTATCTATCTATCTATCTATCTATCTATCTATCTATCTATCTATCTATCTATCTATCTATCTATCTATCTATCTATCTATCTATCTATCTATCTATCTATCTATCTATCTATCTATCTATCTATCTATCTATCTATCTATCTATCTATCTATCTATCTATCTATCTATCTATCTATCTATCTATCTATCTATCTATCTATCTATCTATCTATCTATCTATCTATCTATCTATCTATCTATCTATCTATCTATCTATCTATCTATCTATCTATCTATCTATCTATCTATCTATCTATCTATCTATCTATCTATCTATCTATCTATCTATCTATCTATCTATCTATCTATCTATCTATCTATCTATCTATCTATCTATCTATCTATCTATCTATCTATCTATCTATCTATCTATCTATCTATCTATCTATCTATCTATCTATCTATCTATCTATCTATCTATCTATCTATCTATCTATCTATCTATCTATCTATCTATCTATCTATCTATCTATCTATCTATCTATCTATCTATCTATCTATCTATCTATCTATCTATCTATCTATCTATCTATCTATCTATCTATCTATCTATCTATCTATCTATCTATCTATCTATCTATCTATCTATCTATCTATCTATCTATCTATCTATCTATCTATCTATCTATCTATCTATCTATCTATCTATCTATCTATCTATCTATCTATCTATCTATCTATCTATCTATCTATCTATCTATCTATCTATCTATCTATCTATCTATCTATCTATCTATCTATCTATCTATCTATCTATCTATCTATCTATCTATCTATCTATCTATCTATCTATCTATCTATCTATCTATCTATCTATCTATCTATCTATCTATCTATCTATCTATCTATCTATCTATCTATCTATCTATCTATCTATCTATCTATCTATCTATCTATCTATCTATCTATCTATCTATCTATCTATCTATCTATCTATCTATCTATCTATCTATCTATCTATCTATCTATCTATCTATCTATCTATCTATCTATCTATCTATCTATCTATCTATCTATCTATCTATCTATCTATCTATCTATCTATCTATCTATCTATCTATCTATCTATCTATCTATCTATCTATCTATCTATCTATCTATCTATCTATCTATCTATCTATCTATCTATCTATCTATCTATCTATCTATCTATCTATCTATCTATCAGAAAAAGAATTATTGGTAAAGCAATATTTTTTTTTAAAAGTGGGAAACAAGATTAGGAAACGATATAATCTTGTCGTCAGCTCACACTATCATTAATACAATATAGCTATATTAATACCATATTATAAATCACTCATTTTTGCGGATTTAATCGCATTAGCTAATGAGAAGATTATGTGTTTTTTTTTTTAAAAATTTTGTTTTCCAGTTTTTTAGTTTTTACTTTTTTTAAAAAACATTTTCTTTATTAATAGCTTTTCTTCTTCTTTTTCCAGGCCATCCTCGCACTTCTAATATATTTATATATATAAACATTGAAAGTGTAATGAAACAGTTGTTTAGTTTTATACATCAAGTTATATAATTTAAAATGATGCAGTTTTAGTAGGTTCTTCGAATTAAAGTTCTCTCTTCATGCACGTACTAATTTAAAATATTCGATTATCAAAATGTCTGTTACGGGATTTGATATTTAATTGAAAACTAAGCTGCTAGTTTCTTCCTCTGAACTGGATGTAAATAATCAAGCTTTTAAATCGAAATCTGTTGCCATCTACAAGGATTAGGAATAGAATACAAAACGTCGTTTCTCCGAGCAACGTTCATTACATGGCGATTACTATTCATGCTGTGACACTAGAGATGAATTCTGATTCTCAAGGCGAAGGAGAAAAATTAAATTAGGTATTTTGCTATATCTTGTATTAATGTAATTAGAAATTTAACTTTAATAGCAGTTATTTGATAATTGTCTTTGAAAAGGATTAAATGTATAACTATCTAATATATAACTATTTAATATATAAAATGTACATGCGGAATATTTAATCTTATTCAATTAAAAAATAAAGTAAAAATAATTTATTAAAATAAAAAAAATATTAATGGTAAATTAAAATTTCAAAAATTTTTTTCGTAAATAAAAATTAATCACAATTTTTGTTCAGTTATTTTAGCTATTGCCATGTTTGTGCCTATAAATAGTTGATTAAACTACTCGAGGTTTATTGCTTATTATATTTTATTTAAATGAACTCACTGTTATATACACAAAAGAAAAAAAATGTGAGGACTATTAAATCATTATGTATCTTTTAGAAACCTCGTCAGAAGGTGTAATTTTTCAGGTAAACAAAAAATTCCTCAATCTGGAAATGTAGTATAATCGCTTCTTGTTCTTGACCTATGAAATCTAAATTCACTTTGTCATATTATCCGGAACAGTTATCGTTTTTGTTTTGTGTAGTATAGCCGATTCTGGCTTTTGTGCATTCAAACCTCGCTTAATTAATTCAAGCCTCGCTTACAGAGGCAAATCTTGACAGTTTGTATGAACTGATGCCGAATGCTGAATGAACTTATTTTATCATTATTTCTTACACTGGAATATTTCGATTTTTTATACTGAAATTTTTTTTTTGTTAAGCTGAAACAAGAACATAGTATTTACAATCAAATTTTATTAAGTACATTATGTAACATGTAAAAACATCTTATCTTAATCAACGCAACAAAAATTTCGGCTTTATTTTGATTTCCATTAAGGGTATCCCATCGGGCTTGACGACGTTTTACATTTTAAGAATTCAAGAATAATCTAATGCGGTTTTGGGTATGAGTAGGCTATATATTGGGTATGAGTAAGCGTTCACCGAACACGTCTTTTGGTCTTTTTACGCTCTCTGGAGCTTATTCAACCGGTTTTGAAACTATGTATTGGGTATGAGTTAGCATTCACCAGACACTTGAATTTTTTTCGTCTTTTACGCTCTCTGGAGCTTATTCAACTGGTTTTGTAACTATGTATTGGGTATGAGCATATATGGCAACGTTACTTTTAAAAAGTAACGAGTAAAAGTACAAGTATTTTTAAAAAAAGTTACGAGTAAAAAGTAAAAAGTTCATATTTTAAAAAGTAACGAGTAAAAAGTACAAGTAAAAGTACAAGTACTAAGCAAAAAAAGTAACGATTTGAAAGTACATTTCTAGGAAATCGAAAATTCAAAGTAACCTAAAATTTTATTGAATAATATTCTTATGCTCTTTAAAGTTTTTGCCAAATTGTTGTCATTTATTTAATTATTTTTAATTTTGAAAGTTATGGATTTAAATTTATTTTTAAATTCGAAAGAATATTATAATATAATTTTATAATATAATCGTATAATATAATTTTAAAATCAAATATAGTTTTAATTTCAAACTTTTTATGGATTTGCACGAAAAAGAAATTTTATCTATTGATTTTAATTTTTAGTTTATTATTTTTATTTATTTAAATTACCATTGATTTAAGATTGTTTTACTCTTTAGAGACGCGTTTCAAAAGCACAAACGTAAACAAAGCAAACACAGGGTTTCAGATAGCTTTGTGATCTTTGAGCTAGTAAAAAATAATTGAATGTGCAGTATAACTTGAAACAGAAGGTATTTAAACACGAAGTTAGCTGTGAATGAATGTATATTGCACATTAATTTTATTTATTAAAAAAAACATAAGCATTTTTTTCAATTTAATTTTTTTTTTTTAGAAAGCTTACCGAGTTTTAGAAAAAAAGTAACGATTTCGTTCGATATTTCCGTTACAAATACTTGTACTTTTTCCCTAAAAAAGTAACGAAAGTACAAGTAAAAGTACTAAATTTAAAAAGTAACGAAGTACAAGTAAAAGTACGTACTTTTTACTTGTTCCGGCGGTACAAGTAACGAAAGTAAAAGTACTGCCATATATGGGTATGAGTTATCCTTCACCAGACACTTGACTTTTTTTTCGTCTTTTACGCTCTCTGGAGCTTATTCAACCGGTTTTGTAACTATGCATTGGGTATGAGTTATCATTCACCAGACACTTGAATTTTTTTCGTCTTTTACGCTCTCTGGAGCTTATTCAACCGGTTTTGTAACTATGCATTGGGTATGAGTTATCATTCACCAGACACGTGAACTTGTTTTCGTCTTTTACGCTCTTTGGAGCTTATTTAACCGGTTTTGTAACTATGTATTGGGTATGAGTTAGCATTCACCAGACACTTGAATTTTTTTCGTCTATGTATCGAGTATGAGTTGGCATTCACCGCACACTTGACTTTTTTTCGTCTTTTATGCTCTCTGGAGCTTATTCAACTGGTTTTGTAACTATGTATTGGGTATGAGTTAGCATTCACCAGACACTTGAATTTTTTTCGTCTTTTACGCTCTCTGGAGCTTATTCAACCGGTTTTGTAACTATGTATTGGGTATGAGTTAGCATTCACCAGACACTTGAATTTGTCTATTTTTTCGTCTTTTACGCTCTCTGGAACTTATTCAACTGGTTTTGTAACTATGTATTGGGTATGAGTTATCATTCACCAGACACTTGAATTTTTCTCGTCTTTTACGCTCTCTGGAGCTTATTCAACCGGTTTTGTAACTATGTATTGGGTATGAGTTATCCTTCACCAGACACTTGACTTTTTTTCCGTCTTTTACGCTCTCTGGAGCTTATTCAACCGGTTTTGTAACTATGCATTGGGTATGAGTTATCATTCACCAGACACTTGAATTTTTTTCGTCTTTTACGCTCTCTGGAGCTTATTCAACCGGTTTTGTAACTATGCATTGGGTATGAGTTATCATTCACCAGACACGTGAACTTGTTTTCGTCTTTTACGCTCTTTGGAGCTTATTTAACCGGTTTTGTAACTATGTATTGGGTATGAGTTAGCATTCACCAGACACTTGAATTTTTTTCGTCTTTTACGCTCTCTGGAGCTTATTCAACCGGTTTTGTAACTATGTATCGAGTATGAGTTGGCATTCACCGCACACTTGACTTGTTTTCGTCTTTTACGCTCTCTGGAGCTTATTCAACCGGTTTTGTAACTATGCATTGGGTATGAGTTATCATTCACCAGACACGTGAACTTGTTTTCGTCTTTTACGCTCTCTGGAGCTTATTTAACCGGTTTTGTAACTATGCATTGGGTATGAGTTATCATTCACCAGACACGTGAACTTGTTTTCGTCTTTTACGCTCTCTGGAGCTTATTCAACCGGTTTTGTAACTATGTATTGGGTATGAGTTAGCATTCACCAGACACTTGAATTTTTTTCGTCTTTTACGCTCTCTGGAGCTTATTCAACTGGTTTTGTAACTATGTATTGGGTATGAGTTAGCATTCACCAGACACTTGAATTTTTTTCGTCTTTTACGCTCTCCGGAGCTTATTCAACCGGTTTTGTAACTATGTATTGGGTATGAGTTATCCTTCACCAGACACTTGACTTTTTTTTCGTCTTTTACGCTCTCTGGAGCTTATTCAACCGGTTTTGTAACTATGCATTGGGTATGAGTTATCATTCACCAGACACTTGAATTTTTTTCGTCTTTTACGCTCTCTGGAGCTTATTCAACCGGTTTTGTAACTATGCATTGGGTATGAGTTATCATTCACCAGACACGTGAACTTGTTTTCGTCTTTTACGCTCTCTGGAACTTATTTAACCGGTTGTGTAACTATGTATTGTGTATGAGTTAGCATTCACCAGACACTTGAATTTTTTTCGTTTTTTACGCTCTCTGGAGCTTATTCAACCGGTTTTGTAACTATGTATCGAGTATGAGTTGGCATTCACCGCACACTTGACTTTTTTTCGTCTTTTATGCTCTCTGGAGCTTATTCAACTGGGAAAACTAAGGTTTCGTCAATTCACTTTACTTATGAAAATTGAACATAAATTATATGAGCGTTTCCACCAATTCAGTAAGTCTAATATTCTTCAATAAAATGTCTAAAATTACCCGAAAAAGTTCGGAACCACTAATATTACACACATTGTCTAGAAATTTTAAAGAATGATTGCTGAGAATCTACGGGCACAATATATGACTTAGGCAAGTTGTACAATAGTTCTCACATTTCTTACTTTGCCTTAAAACGCTAAGCATTTTATTAAAAATCGGTATTTCATTTAAACGATAAAATACGCATTAGACTTCACACGCTTTAAAAAGTAAATAAATAATAAATTAGGATTTTTTTTAAAGTTTTCTGATTTTTAACCAAAGAAAAAGGAAAATAATGCATGCAAAAAGCGTTTAGTGCATTATCTGTGTATCTTCGTTAATTTTAAAGTCGCTCTCTTTTTACAAAAAAAAGAAAAGAAAAAAAAAAGTGTTTTTTTTATCTCTTTTAATGAGCTGTGCAGATTAAACACGAAAATGGTTTGGTTAAAAAATATTTCTCAATAGTTGCCTTCTTAACGATACAGATGTAACGCCTTTTCTAACGAGCGAGACAAGGATTTCCTAATAAAAAATAAATCTTGTTTACGGTTATAAGAGTTTTTCCTTTAATGTATAGAGTAATTTTTTCACTAAGAGCAACGGGCAAACTTTTTTTAACTTATTTCTTGGTACAAAAATAAAATACAAAGACGAATTAAAATTTTTTTTTAGTATGTTATAAGCTTTTTCTTTAATTATCATCAGTTTTAGAAGTCTTAGTTTTTCTAGCGAAATTTAGAAATATTACAAAACATTAGAGAAAAGTATTTCATATCATGTGAATTTACTTATAACTAAAATAAATAAGTAGGGGAGAGTGGGGTCAATTGTAACAGGGTACGATTGTAACAGAGCAAAAATTTCGAGTGCCGGGTTCTAGATTTGGTTCCTAGGTGGCGCACAAGGTGTATTTAATAAATCTACATGTACACCCCTGATGGCAACCATTTTTATGTACTTTTGAAAGAGTTACATAACAAAAGATATTTTCACGCCACGCAAGTACTTTTTTTGGTAATTGAATGTTATATTGTAACAAAGTAATTTTGTTTAAACAAATAAAAATTAGTAACCGAATATGTAAGTGGACACCTTAATTAACATTTCAAAAAAAAAGATTAGTTTTGTTAATTAACTAGCATTGTTTTTAACAAATGAAGCTGAAATGGCGTCTTGGGGACAATTGTAACAATAAGTAAAGAGACGATTGTAACAGCTGAAAATAAATAATCTTATGTTTACAAACCATTACTTAACTCTTTAAGAACCACCAATAGTTTCCTATATCATTTATATTATGTTGCATGTGCATTAATTTATTTGTCACCTTTCACAGCATAAATTAAAATTTTTAACCCATTAAAGTTAAAAGTTAAACCTTTTAGGTCTCTACTCATTATTATTTTTACTCCTAAAATATCACTACTATTTTGATCAATAAAAAAATATATCACAACTATGATAATATGTATAATTAACTATGTTTCAGTTGAATTTATGAACTGTTACAATTGACTCCGTAAATGGGGACAATTGTAACAACTGCACGACTGTCAAAAATTGTTAATAACTAATATAATAATATTTAAAATCAGGTATTTATTTTTTTTCTAGTAGAGGATAGTCTACTTTACTCGTCTGTCAATTAATACTAATTATATATTGGATTTTTTGTTAGTTAAAAATAGTTAAGTAAAAAATGCTACAATTGACTCCACTCTCCCCTACATTTTAAAATAAAAATTATTCCCTCAAATAATTTTAATATCACCAATTTAATTATTTTTTTTTCATTTCTGATTGCTATAATTTGTAGCAGAAACCAGCGAAGAGAATTTTTTACATTAATTTCTCTTTAAATACGTAAAAAAATAAATTATATTTACTTTATTTAATGCAATTAAATTTATAAAAATCCCCGATTAAATATTTGCTAGTAACTGTGACGAAAAAGTTATGTTTTTATGCGGAGTCTTCCTTTTATATCATATAAAAATGTATTTATTAGTTATTAGATTTTCAATTCATTTTCTTAAAGGAAATAATCTTCAATGGCTTACATTCAATTTCCTTGAAAAGTTGAAAAAAATGACATCTTGTTAACTATATATTTTTTATTTTCTCTGATTTATTTATATTCTTAACAATTGTACCAAAAAAAGGACGAATTACGCACGTGAATTAGTTTTAATAGATTATTCTTTTTAATTAATCAAATATTTGTGTAAGACAAATAGTTTAAGAGACCAAACAAAAATAATATGGATATCATTATTTTTACTCAGCAGAATTTCACAACGAATTAATATTATTGTCTTCGATAGTTAATATAATTTAATTCTTAGCACTTTAAAGAAAAGAACTTCAATTATATTTACTTTTTAGTTCTTAACGGACATCTTGCTTGAATATAAAGCTTATAAAAACACAATTATTAAGTAGACTGAAAAACCTTTGGAGATCACAGCATCGATATAATCAATGAGACATTGAGAAGAAACCATCGAGATATTAGGAAGTGAACTTATAAAGGAGATAGCTTTCGTTTATCTATTGAATTTTTCGATGACATTGCTGTTGTTTCTTTGGTTAATTTTCCTTCTTCCTATGGCATCAGACACTGCAAATAAAAAATATATAAATTTTTGTTAATAAAGGCGAAACAAAATTGCTTTAAAGACTCTCTCTAACAATAATGCAAGAATATAATAAAATGTAATTATAATAAAACTTAAATATAATAAAAAGTATTCCTCATTTTTTAATATTTCGTTTTAAATTTCTGCGTTAATAATATTAATGTATTGTAATTTCTTTTCATTAAGTTTCCTTTTCTAAAACGAATACAGCTACACCATTGGGTGTGAAAAAAGACGAAATGTAATAAATTATATCCTGATTAATTCCTTCGTGTGTGTGAAAATAAATAAAGATATTTTCTCAACTTCTATTCTTCGACTCCGTGATCAAGGAGAAAAAGTAGTCTTAGTACTCTTTGATTCGTTAACTAAATTAATTCGTTTATTTGTTGTCTTTCTGGTTTCCTAATTTAACATCTGAGAGAACACGAAACAACTTCTTAACAAGAAGTAAATAATACAGCTCTTACAGGAGTACATTGACCTTCTTAGGACTTTTACTTTTGTTTGCTGCTGATTTCAGAAAATCGAGAAACGCAAATATATTTATTTAATATAATGTGAAGAACAAAGTTTTAATACTCGTTAACGGGACCTTTAATTCTTTAAATACCGCGTGCTTCGAAAATCACCCTTGATTTGAAAAACAATGGTTGAAGAAAAATGGAGAAGAATGGAAAGTAATTTTATATTTTATTTTATGACCGCCGTTGAACAGCCGACCCAATTTTTGTGTTTACGACTACTAATGCTAAACTCCGTAGCCTTGTAATTTTGAACCCAATCCAGGAGACAAGGGAACTCCTGGATAGAGTATTGGGAGAAATTTGACTTCGTGGAGGACTATTTTGATGGAGCTAACTCGTATTTGCGTTACAAGGCGAGGAAGACTAAGAGAACTTCCCACGGTTAGCCTGACGGCAAGGGGACTCTAACCCATGATCCGTCTACCACTGAGAATATTTCACGTCAATACTGTGGTCGGTGCAAGCCGGATGCGGAATTCGTATCCACCAGCCATAGCTGGGATCGAACCCCGGTTCACCTTATTGGAAGGCGAACGCTCTATCCTCTGAGCCATCGCGGCTCATGGAAAGTAATTGTATATGCTTCGGTGATGGGAATGTAAGACTTTCAAAAATGAAACAATATGGCAAAGAAACATCCTCTTTAATATTGAAAGATAACAAACCATCTACGAAACTTCACAAACTCCAATTAACAAGTTATTCTTTAAAAACATTAAAAGTTGTTATTAAAAGAACAATTAAAAACTTAAACTTTTGATTGTAAATGTCGCATTCTGCAGGTGGGCGTCACCGGGAAGAATTTGGGATATCGGGACGAAGTCTCGGACGCTGCACAACAACCTCTCTCGAACTAACTAACTAACTATTAAGATTTTTCGAAGTACCTAGCCCTAAAAAATCTTAATAGTTAGTTAGTTTCCCACGAAGGTGTCCACCAAAAAGTTTCCCACGAAGGCAAATTTCCTCCAATATTTGATCCACCTTGTCTTCTGGATTGAGTTCAAAATTGCAAGGCTTCGGCGTTGACCAGTGGTAGTCGTAAACCCTATATGGATCGGCTGTTCAACGACTGTTATGTAATAAAATTAGAGAGTTATTCACAGTGAAGCACATATTGACCCATTGTTCTAATTTAAAAAGCAAGATATGTCATTATTTTAATTCTGACTTTCCTCATTTATCTACATTACTTGGTGAAACTCCACACTGAAACCCCTGAGGGGGTTTACCTTCTTTAGGTAAACACAGGAAGTCACGCCCCGGGGTACCCTAGTGATCTATCCTCCCTTCCGTTTCCTGTCCCTTTCCTCCTACTTTCTCCTTTCTCTTCCCCCTTGTGGATGCCGAGTTTACTGGTAAGGGCTTTTTGTCCGTGTTCGATTACTACCCTGTTGCGTCGAACTCAGATGGGAAGAGACCACACGCGTGTTTGCCGTGCGTGGAGACCCGTGTCCCTGGAAAAGGGGATCCTGGCAGTTGAGGGGCCTCTTGGTACCCCAATACACTGCTTTGGCCCGTGCTTCACGTAAACGGGAGGTGCATATTGGCCTGTGTGCATCAATCGGCTGGTCACAATCGTCATCTGTTGACTAGGGTCAAGTCCGGGGTCACTTACTGGGCACCTCGTTAAGGGTGGAGGCTGTTTCAGGGGTGACTCATGGACGTATAGCTATTGGTTAGCATCGGCGTTAAGTGACAAATTTTTGTTACTTGCATCCCCTTTGTAGGACTCCGTGGTGGGTGATGCCGCTGGTAGTAGAACTGTTTTTTATTTTCTATGGCTGAAGATAGTACGGTGTTGAGTTCCGCACACCAATGCAAAATCAGCGGAACATCCCTTGCACCATATGATTACCCTCGTTATTTTCTGATTTCTCTGACCAACCCAATTACACCAAATACTTCATTTACTAACGTTTCGCCATTCCTGATTCACAAGGCACTTCTTTCCATAATGGGGGAAGTTGCCTCTGTTAAAAAGCTACGTTCAGGTGACCTCTTAGTTGAAGTCTCCTCTTCAAAACAAGCCACTATATTATCAACGTGTAAAACTATGTGCTCATTTAACGTAATTGTAACGCCTCATAAATCGTTGAACACCTCGCTCGGTGTCATATCTGAAATGGAATTCCTTAACGATACAGAAGACATGATTTTAGAAAATCTCAAAATGTTACTGATATCCGAAGAATTAAGATTCGTAAGGAGGGCAAAATCATCCCTACAAAACATCTCATCCTGACTTTTGCCTCACCTAAACTGCCATCTGAAGTCAAAATGGCTTGGATGAACTGCCCGGTTTGACCTTATATCCCAAATCCTTTGCGTTGCTATCAGTGCCAAAGGTTTGGGCACTCAAAAACATCTTGTCGTGGTCGACCGGTGTGTGCCCGTTACTCTAGTACAGACCATGAGGACACTTCGTGCGAGCTGCCACCTCTTTGCATCAACTGCAAGGGTGATCACGCAGCTTATGTCAGAAGTTGTCCAAAATGGTCTCAAGAGAAGGAAATTCAATCAATTAAAGTCCTGCAAAACATTACATTTACTGAAGCCCACCGAATAATCACCGCTCGTACACCCCGTCCAGGCGTGTCTTATTCTGCGGCTATAAAAACTACATATTGCTCTGTCAGTACGCATACAGATTCTCCAAAGGTAACATTATTTCAACAAAACAAGCAAGCATCTGAAAAACCGAAATTTAATTTTATGAACCCATTGACATCCCATAGGACAACATCACCACCTCCCTCAAAAACTTCTAAAACTGAAAACTGTCACCCTTTTCAAAAACAACGATCAAATACCAAAATACCAATTACAAAATTACCGCCAAGTCAAAAGCCAGGTCAGTCACGCAAGAAAAAAGACCCGAAATATCTACAATATATAAATAAACCTACTTATGCTGTTTTACAAAATTCAAATGATGATTTTGAACTTTCATTGCATCCTTCTTCCGATGAAGAATGCCTCGTTGACTGTCCCCCTACATCTGACGTTCATATGAAATCATCTTCATTATTTTCATAATGTCTATTTGTTTCATTTCATGGAATTGTCGTGGAATAAAAAATAAATTTTCTGATTTTCAAGACATCAGTTTTAAATATCAACCCATATGTATTGCAATTCAAGAAACACATTTAATTACATCGGATACTTTTTGCTTGCGCAATTTTTCTTGTTTTTGACAAGAACATAGTGGTGGCAGCAGGCCTAATGGTGGTGTTGCCATCCTAACTTCTAACTACTTACCAACTACTCAATTTCCTTTGTCAACTTCATTACAGGCCATAGCTGTTCAAGTTCACACAAATGTTTTGCTCACAGTCTGCACTATTTATTTGCCTCCGCATGCTTCAATTTCTCAAACAGATTTAAATTCGTTGATTAATCAGTTACCTTCACCTTTTCTAATACTTGGTGATTTTAATAGGCATAGTGAATTGTGGGGTCGATCAGATTCCAATGATCAAGGGCGGAAAATTGAAAAACTAATTCAGGATCATAACCTCTGCTTACTTAACCAAGGTGAAGAAACATGTTTTCATTCACCTACACGAACCTTTCACTCTATCGATTTAGCATTCTGTTCACCTGTACTCTTGTCTTTCATAAACTTTTCAGTTAGTTTCCTCATAACAGCGATCACTTTCCACTTATAGTTTCATATTCCATTAACATTCCCATAAACTCAAGACCATCAACATTCATATATCATCGCGCTAACTGGCCTAAATTCACTCAATTAGCTCAAATCACCGATACCATAGTAACACAGGACAACTTAAATACTGCCGTTGAGGCAGTAACATCTGTGATTATGCAAGCTGCTGAAGACAGTATTCCAAAGACTTCGAGTTCTCTTCCACGTCATCGTAAGCCTTGGTGGAATCCTGAGTGTTCCACTGCTTACAAGGAGCAGAAACGGCTTTGGAATGTTTTCCGTCGCTACCCCTCAACGACAAACCTTTTGGCTTTCAAACGAGCCAAAGCGTTTGCTCGCAAGATCCGCCGCAATAGTCAGAGGGAGTCTTGGAAGCGATATGTGTCATCAGTAACATCTACGACATCTCCCAGACAAGTCTGGTCGAGAGTAAAGAGAGTAAATGGCATATATCGCAATGTTCATTACCCTATATTTGTAAAGAACGGTACCACCTTCTCAAATCCAGCCGATATTTGCAACGTGCTTGGAGGGACATTTGCTGCTGTTTCAAGTCCATATAGCTATAATTTAGCTTTCCAAAATCCTAAACGTAATGCTGAACGCCACGATATCCATTTTCATACTCGCCAATCATTTCCATATAATCATGATTTTACTTTTGCAGAATTACAGCGATCATTATCGGCAGCTGTAAACACGATCCCTGGATTAGATGGAATTACGTACCACATGCTCCGCCATCTGGATACTGCGTCTTTATCTAATATACTTATCCCTTTTAATAGAATTTGAAAGGAATACGCGTACCCTTCAAATTGGCGAGAGGCTATTGTAATACCTATTTTAAAACCAAACAAAGATTCGAAAGACACAGTTAATTATCGCCCTATAGCGTTAACCAGCTGTCTCGGTAAAACACTTGAGCGCATGGTCAACGCTCGCCTTGTGTATTATCTGGAAAAGAACTATCATATTCCTGATTTCCAGAGCGGTTTTCGGAAGGGTAGGTCCACGATTGACAATATTATAGCTCTTGAGTCTCGAATTCGTAACGCTTTTATCCGACGTAACCATTTTGTCTCTATCTTCTTTGATATTGAGAAGGCTTACGATCGGACATGGCGATACGGAGTCCTTAAGACGCTCTACGATATGGGACTTGGGGGTAATCTACCCATCTTCCTAAAAAACTTCCTGTTGAAACGGTATTTTAGGGTAAAATTAGGTACTACATTTTCCGAACTTTTTATTCAGGCTGAAAGGGTTCCTCAAGGCAGTGTTGTAAGCGTCATACTTTTCATTGTTAATGTTTCGCTCATCTTGCAAGTTTTACCACCTACTGCATTTGGTTCACTTTATGTTGATGATTTAAATGTGTCATGCACAGGATCAGATATGCGCGTTATCGAACGTCAACTGCAGCTTGCTGTTAATAAGATTTTAGAATGGTGTGATCGAAACGGGCATACTCTCTCACCCAATAAATGTTCTTGTATTCACTTTTGTCGGTTGCGTAACATTTATCTTCATCCTGTAATCTCCATTAATAATATCGTCATACCAGTTGTATCAGAAACAAAATTTTTAGGTGTCATTTTTGATGAAAAACTCACCTTCTTACCTCATATTCTACATTTGAGAAAACGATGTGAGAAAACCGTAAATATGTTGCGAGTACTTTCAAATACCTTATGGGGTGCGGATCGTGTAGTTTTACTCCGTTTGTATCAAGCATTAATACTTTCACGCCTAGATTACGCTTGTGCAGTCTATGGAACGGCTTCTGCATCTAACTTAAAACGTCTAGATACGGTGCATCATACGGCGTTACGCATATGTAGTGGAGCATTTCGCACTTCTCCTGTTGAGAGTTCGTATGCTGTGTGTCATCAACCTTCTCTCGATTTCCGACGCATGCAGCTCTCTTTGACATTTTACTTTCGCGTCATGTCATCTTCATCGGACCCTCTTCGACGTGAGATTATTCCACGAAGCTTACAACGATTATATAATGCACGACCCTTATATATACCACCTTTTAACTCTCGCATGCGATCACTCATTCAGACATTTGATTTTTGTGATATACCATCGCAATCTGTAAATTATTTTCTCATCCAACCATGGACTATTTCATCATATTATCTTGATTGTTCATTTCTGTCATACAGTAAATCTAATGTCTCACCTAGCATTTTTCAACAGCTGTTCAGTTTCCATCGTCATCAGTATATACAATACATAGCAGTTTTTACAGATGGATTCAAGTTCCCTGGACATGTTGGCTGTGGGATTGTTGTGGCTGATATTACTTACAGCTACGACATTCCTGCCATTTGCTCTGTTTTTACAGCGGAAACATTTGCTATCCTTTTAGCTTTAAGACTCCTTTCTTCGCATTCGGCTAGAAAATTTTGTATATACTCGGATAGTTTGAGTGTTTTAAGACAGTTAGAACATGTGAGAAACGAAGCTCATCCAATTTTAATTTTTATTCAACATATATTGACTTCTCTATACAAGAAGGGTTTTAAAATTTTATTTCGTTGGATTCCCAGTCATGTAAGTATTAAAGGAAATGACAAAGCTGATTCTGCTGCACGATCTGCCACTTCTCCAATAACATTATCTGTCCCATTTTCTGATTTAAAAAACCCCATTCGCAAACTTGTTCAGTTTTGATGGCAGCAACACTAGGACCTGCAAGGCGAAAAAAAATTACATTCCGTTAAACCTACTTTGGAGCCTTGGCCTGCACTGCACATGCGCAGGGCAGATGTCAAACTCACCCGCTTGCGAGTAGGACATACTCGACTTACTCACCTTCATTTGCTATTTTGAGAACCTTCTCCCAAATGCAACGATTGCAACGTTTTACTCACGATTCATCACATTTTAATACTTTGTCCATGTTTTAACCAGCTTCGCCTCACCTTTTTTGGTAGCTCCATTTTATGCATAAAAGACTTGGTAGATGAAAACCATCATCCTAACAGCTTTGCTTTTCTTCGCTCTATTGGTATTTTAAACAGTATATAAGAGATTTATCATGCTAACCATTTTTATCAAGTTTTATCCACATATAAAAATACTTGCATTTACACTGTTTTAGAATTCTCATCATTTTTACCATACTTATTGATTGTGTAATTGTACTCTATTCTACCTTTTAATATGTTTTTAAAACCGTGTGTCTGGCGCAGCATGTCCTCTCTGGACCTTGTGCCATTAAATCTTACATTCAATTCAATTCAATTACACACTGAAATTTTATTGATTTTTCTGAGGGACATTGGGTACTTCCCAGAAATTTAAACCAGACTAGACGGTATAGCTCCCTCTATCACTAATAATTTTTAACTAACTAACAAATCATCATATCCTAAAATGCTATTAGGCAACAAAAAAAATTAAATGTATTACAACATTGTAACTTAAAATGTTTCCTTGACTTTAATGAGCATTTTGGTAATTTTATAATTTAAATTTTTCTAGAATTTTAAGGAATTTATTTCCTAACTACTTTATTTAAACTTCCATTTAATCCCATGGAGACCGATTTATGCTTGCGGAAATTTATTGCTTAAAAGTTGTAAGTTTCCTTGAGAACAACCGTTTGTTTTTAAAGAGGGAACGTCTGTTTCTGTGAATCAAATGAATTGATTTTAACTCCTTAGAGTCATTTGAAGCAAAAATAATTACTTATCAAAACCTGAACAAAGCTATTTCGTAATATCGGTAAGACTTGCCCGAAAGGATGTTTAACTCACACGAGTTACATATTTTTATTACTTAAGGCAATCCGAGCCTTTGACTGAAGCGGATATAAGATTTGTAAAATAAAACTTAGTCATAAAATAGGCGAATTCAGCCTGAGGCTTTTCAACAGTAGAACTGAAGGAGTGTATGAAAGTGATTATTACGATGTCCAAAATACTTGAAATGTTGTTAAAAAATTGCAAAATCTGTATTTTTTTAAGAGCAGAGACTTATTTCAACGAACTTCTACGTATGATTAAATAAGTAATTAGCATGACAGGGTAGCCACAGACTGGAAAAAAATTAAAAAGTGGTCACAATTGTTTAAAGTGTCTGTTGGAAAATGTATAGGTTTTAATATCACTATTTTCAGATCTCGATTGGTCATCAGGATACATTTTCATTAATTTAGAGAATTATTTGGTAACTAGATATGAATTAAAACACGATGTTTTCACACCGACCTATTTCTACAACTTTTTAATTTTTTTCTTCAGATTTCCTGTATTCCTGCATTGTCAGTTTAGACTGTATATCAAGTACTAACACTGTCTTCTAAGATCTGGACGAACGCTGAGTCTTACAGTTATGAAATTTAAAATCAAGGCCACTGACATATGGAGAACTTTGTGGAAGAATCAGGTAAGTGACATTTTTTTAAGAAAAAAAAAGAGATTTTTATGGGAAAGTTCTTATTTTAGTCTTATTTAAATATATAACATTCATTTATATTGGTAAATCCATTAATTCTAATGACACTTAGTGGAAGAACTAGGAAAGCTACATTATTTAAGTATTCTTCGGATGGAAGAACCAGTTAAGTGATTTGGAAAAAAATAGTTAAGCAACCTTAGGAAATCACTCACCTGGCATGGAACGATAAGGTACGAGGAGTCTGAAGTTATTCTTAAGAAAATGAAAAACTTGAAACAGCAGCTTCCATAGGGAAATATAGATTCTTTTAATATATTCTTATGGATGGGGAAATATAGATTCTTTTATGAATCAACAATTAAAAAATAGCCTTTAAATAGCCTCAAAATGTAATTTTATTTTTCCTGGTCTGCAATAATTTGTATTTCAGACTCACTGATTAAATTTATTTTTTTCTAAGAAACACGTCCGGTTGAAAGCATATATTTTGTGCTTAAGCAAGTTTTTAGTATAAATTTATAGTCACTAGCTGGATACTCGCTCTTCTTATAGGTTAAAAGAATAACAAAATAATCAATAAATCGGTAGTGATCAATACTAGGAAAATATCTACAGAACTGAGAGACATCTTTATATAATATAAGAAGAGAGTGAAATTATTACAAATGGCCAATCACAGAAGACTTGCGGTTAGTAACGCACAAAACAGCCAATTAAAATTGAGAACGCATGTGTGTGAAAAAGTAATAATTTTTAATAATAAAATGTCACGGATTTAAGGTTGTGTCAAGGTACGTCTCTTGTGAATATTAATTGATTGTTAGGTTTCCTCTTTTGAAATTACATTATGACGCATTCACATATATTATTAATACAAATACATTTTCCATGGCTAGACGAAGAGGCAACTACAAGCACTTCCACTGGTTCAAGAGGTCCACGAGGGAAAAATGCATTACAGAGTGATTGCAGAGCACGGAAGCGAGCGGAGCAGGAAAAAGAGTCGTTGAACAGAACTAGTGATCCCTCTAC
Organism: Parasteatoda tepidariorum; assembly: GCF_982258835.1. Taxonomy (NCBI): domain Eukaryota; kingdom Metazoa; phylum Arthropoda; class Arachnida; order Araneae; family Theridiidae; genus Parasteatoda; species Parasteatoda tepidariorum. The sequence continues at coordinate 49,283,096 of NC_141761.1, read as the reverse complement.
GATTGCTGACGCATTCACATACATTATTAATACAAATTCATTTTCCATGGAGAGACGATGAGGCAACCACAAGCACTTCCACTGGTTCAAGAGGTCCACGAGGGAAAAATGCATTACAGAGTGATTGCAGAGCACGGAAGCGAGCGGAGCAGGAAAAAGAGTCGTTGAACAGAACTAGTGATCCCTCTACGACTGCTGACGCATTCACATACATTATTAATACAAATTCATTTTCCATGGAGAGACGATGAGGCAACCACAAGCACTTCCACTGGTTCAAGAGGTCCACGAGGGAAAAATGCATTACAGAGCATTACAGAGTGATTACTGAGCACGGAAGCGAGCGGAGCAGGAAAAAGAGTCGTTGAACAGAACTAGTGATCCCTCTACGACTGCTGACGCATTCACATACATTATTAATACAAATTCATTTTCCATGGAGAGACGATGAGGCAACCACAAGCACTTCCACTGGTTCAAGAGGTCCACGAGGGAAAAATGCATTACAGAGCATTACAGAGTGATTACTGAGCACGGAAGCGAGCGGAGCAGGAAAAAGAGTCGTTGAACAGAACTAGTGATCCCTCTACGACTGCTGATTCTTCTACAATTAACATCGCAGGTTACGAAGTTTAACTTCTTCCACGCGGAGGAACTCCACGTACTGTTTTTTTTTTATTTTGAGTATGTCTAACGATGGAGTCACAGTTTTCCATTGTTGTCCGTGCATTTCTATTGGCCTAAAAATCACGAGGTAGGATCCAGTTTTTCCTCATTCATTTCAATATTTCTTTGGTTGTCATCAGCATAAAATTAACAAAAGTCGTAAAGGTATTGTTTTCCTTTAAATATTTTTTTTATCCCTAACTTAAAGATGTTTTTCAGTACTGCAATTATTAGCGAAAGTATTAAATTATGGTTGTGAACTCATCAAATTTGTTTGTACAATATAATGTTATAAGAATATAAATGCTCTTTTAAAAATGATTACTTCGAAAAATCACTTCTGTTCACCGAGAGATCTAAATGTTTTTAATATTATTAGATAGTAATATTTGGACGTGGTAAGTAGACCCACAAGCGTAAGCAAACAGAATTCCTTCTAGTATATATATGTTACGCGAATAATTTTAACTTTAGTAGAGAAACTGTTTTCGGCCAAGAAAAGACAATTATTGCGAGGCAATCAAGGGGGTTGGTGAGCGACAACGAACATGGGGCTTAGCTCCCTAGTATTGGCACAATTAAGTAAAAACAATTCCAGTTATTTTATTTATTATTATTTGTTGCTCTTCTAAGTGACTTTACGTTATTAAACGAAACATGATTCTAGAAGTTAGTCCTATGATAATAAAGATTAACGATACTTAATATCATTTTGTCCCTCTAAAGATTTTTTTAATTATGTTTTCACGAAATTGCTAAAAGCATTAAGATTGAGCAAAATTTCAAAAACGAGGAATGTATAATCTCTAAAACTCATTTATAAATTGTCCTGTACTTAAAATGTTCTTCCACTACTATAAAATGTTCTTCCACTAAGTTCATCATGTATGTCTTGAGTTATGACTGTGACTGAGATCACATAAACAAATTGTATCCCAATTTTGAAGAGAATAAAATAAAATTAAATCCACAGATTTTTGTTAAATGATTAGTGAGTAATTTTTGTTGGGGTAAGTACGAATTTTGTAATAGTTTTTACGACCTAATTGCTTTCACTTTTTCTCTATTCCTTTGATTGCTAATTCTAGTTTTTTTGAGTTTCAGACTTGGTGATTTTTATTGTTTGCTTATTAAACAGTTTGTATATTCTATAGTGTATGTTATTTTTTTAATTTTTTTTATTGGCAATACGTTGATTTTCACGATTATTCCAAAATAAACGTATTATTACATTTTTTCGTTTACTTTCAGTTATGTTGCTAGAGATTTTACTTACCTTTTACCTTTTCTATTTACTAGAAAATAGTTTTATCTCTCTTCGCTTTTTTTTTTCTAATTCGATGCTTGGAAAGAAACAGTGCTTCTCAATTAGATAACTAAACCATTTAGTGAAGAAGTATATGAGCCCTGACATTAAGCATAGTCTGAGCATAGTCAGTATTTAATTTATAAACTAATAACTAAACGCAATTATTATTTTATGAATTACATAATAAAATATAAAATAATAACTGCATACTTTAAATCGTCGTGTTATATTTGGCCAAGTCTTCGACGTAGCATATTTATTTATTGGCGTTTGTGCCATGAAACCAAAACCAACAAACTAACATCTACAGAATGATTTTCTTTTAAAAAAGGAAATCTAATTGTAATTGTACATTACCAATTAAATAGTTTAGAAAGAAGAATTAGTGCAACATGTATATTCATTATTAAATTGAGTTTCTTGCCTTAAATATCTGAAAGACATTATATGAATCTCAAATTCGTGCACTTCAGAGTTGTGGTTTCATTATTGACCTACAGCAATACTGCAGAATTAAATCAGAAATACTATGCTTCGCCAATTCTGGTGGAAATACGAGTTGAAGCTGTGAAAAACCATGAGGGATTTTGTTTTGCTAATTTACGGTTTCGGAATATCAAGAATTGGTTTATGCATTAAATTTTCCTATAGATTTGAAACTTTGTTCAATCATAAATGACCTTTTCTGGATCTTGCACCATTAAAATCTTCATGCGGTTCAATATAATCAATAAATGTTCCGTTCATTACTACGCTTAATTTATTATTATGGTATAGTTATTATGTTGATGATAATATTATGTGGATAATTTTTTCAGATATTTTGTAATTCTTTAAAATATTTAATGATTTTTCCCTCTACATTAAGTAATATTACATATAACAATTTTTAATTGCCTCATTAAGAAATCAGCTTAAGGTATCTGGCTAGGGTAAACATGATTTTAGACAAAATTTTCGAAACGGAGTATATTATGAATTTAGAATTCCTACTTTTAGCTTTCTAAAAATATTTTACTTCTGTTTATAGTCTAGTTAGTTTAGAGTAATCTAATTATAGCAGTTTTTGAGCAAAGGTGTTAATAGTGGATAGACTAATGAGTTTAAGACTTTAAATGCGTTTATCTCAAAATCAGATTTTATCACATTTCGCACCACCTTCAACATGATACCTCATGTTGCTTTTAAAATAATTGTCGACAAATTTTCATGACTGTTTATGATTATAGCAGACATGTTTTGAGCAACAGACTAAGAGAAAAAATGTAGAACTTAGTTTTTTTAATGCATGATTTTAGCAAAGACAAATGCAGAATTTTTTTAAAAATTTGCTTTTTTAACTGCATTTTTTCCTCACTCAGCAATATATGCACTTTCCTTTAAGAAAATAATTTAAAACTTAGTTAATAGCCTTTTAAATAAAATCCTCAAAGGATTTTTGTTTTGTGCTATATAATTTTTTTACAATATAATATTTTCACCTTAAAATGTCTATTTAAAGAAAAATAAAGTAACTTTTTGCTAGTTTTATAGGTTTTTACACATAATAAGACAAATAGACTAGTTTTCAAAATTATATATTGATATTTAAAAAAAAGTTGTCAAAACTAGTCGGATACCTTAAGCGATTTAAAATACTTTTAAATTACACATTTCACTAGATAAAAATTTCATTGAGCGAGAAATTTTTCCATAAATTAATTTCTCCAAAACAATTTGCTTAATCGGTGCTTTTTTATTTCAAGCATTCACTAAAATCTCTTGAGAAATTTCCTGTACAATTACTTTGCCCGAGATAATTAAGTCTTATTAACAGAGATTTTCATTTCACTTAATGAAACCTCGTTCCCTGAAAAATTCTGCATGTTTGTTTGTGTATTCGATGTATATTCGTTAAAACTTAAATGGGTAGTTATAAACTCTGTTTAATTTCTTCTCTTTTTAATCATTTAGTCACATTAAGTGAAAGTGCTAGAAAGTACTTAAAATGTGAGCTACAGTAATAGCTATAAAGAAAAGTTAAACGAAAGCTTTTTTAAAGTCCTGGTTGCTGAAGATTTAATGATATTGCTAAATGAATTTATTGATAAACAAAATGATACAAAACAATTTCCAGTTTGAAAACAAAAGAAGATGAGAATTTACAATGATAAACATGAGTAATAAAACAAAAATAAATGAATAATAAAACAAAAATAAATGAATAATAAATAAATATAATAATATTTAATGCTTATCCTAAATTTTAGTTGACATCCCATAATTTTAGTTGACAATGACTTGTATGCCTTAGATTTGAATAGAGACGAATTTGATATAGCATTACATGATTTCTTAAGTATCTTTGAATATTACTAACAACAACAATCTGAAAAAGAATACAGTATATAACATTGGATCCAAGAGGGTAAACAGGTAAGTGAAAGATTGTAAACATTAAAAACATTGGATCAAAAGGTAAATTAGACAAGCAAAAGCAGTTTCAACGTGATAAAACATTGAAAACATAGATATTGAACCAACAGGCTTCCAGAATATTAAAATATAAAAATATCATTGAACCAAAAGGGTTCCAAAGTTAAAAACAAATAAATAGCAATGAAGTGAAATGAGTAGTATTAAAAGAAAGCATTAAGAGCATTTAGCAGTTTGTGGCAGAGCAGGTGGTCGCTATGCAACCGCGAGAGATGTTAATTAGGCGCAAAGATCTAAATTTGATTCATATGAAGAGGGTCCATGAGATCGTCTGGTGTCATTATATCTACCAGGGTACGTTTAATAATCTCAGTGATAGCATATTTTTGTGCGTTAGATCGGAACCAAAGAGTCAAGTCGTTCATATTACGAAAGAGATTTCCTCGGAGTGTCCGGAATTTGTCACATTCGGCGATTAGGTGTTTAAGAGATTGATATTTTCCACAGTATTTACAGCTGGCTGTAGCTTGGAATAGCCTAGCTTGATGCTCGCCGAAAACTCAGTGGCCCGTGAGAAATTGATTAAGAAAGAAATCGCTGGAGAGTCTATTCTCCTTGACCATTGGGTAGAAGATATAGGTATGTCTCCCATTTGTTGTGGTTGACCACCTGTCCTGCCAGATTGCGCTGCTTACCTGCCTCAGTCTGTAATTGATTTGTGGTTTTGAAAGAGGATAATAGTGATCAACCCCGCCAAGAAGAGTGCCTTGTTTGGCAAGTGCATCAGCTTCCTCGTTGCCAATGTCCCCAGAATGTGCCTTTACCCAGTTGAGACAGCATGTTTTATATTTGACCATGTTCCTAATTTCTTCCACAAGTGGGTCATTCGGATTTGGGTTTTCTAGCGACTGCAGCGAGGATTTAGAATCAGAGAATAAATTAAATGCTTTAATATTTTCGGCGTTTGCCCATGTGATTGCAAGTTTGATGGCAGTGAGTTCGGCGGGGGGCAGTGAGTTCGGCAGTGAGTTCGGCACTTGCATCGTTATTAAGTCTAGCACAGTGTTGATAAATGGTGTTGTTATTAAGCTTCACCAAGAAACCACAGCCCACTCTATCCTCGGTCAACCCTGTATCCGAATTTGTTATTTGTCTTCTACTACCGTCTGTATAGATTTCATAACCCACACCCCTCGGTGAGCTGAAGCCCCTTTCTATCATCTTGAGATCCAAGGGATTATGGTGTACTGGGGTATCTATCGGTAAGGCATCTAGTTCTCTGATTTGGAAGTCGCTATCGAAAATGATTTGCTTATCTCGCGTCCACCGATGATTCTTTATAGTACAAGTCTGTCAAATTTTTAGGTCGATGGGGGGAATACCAGCAAGAATTTTAAGATACCTCTGTGCTGGTGGTGGAGTAGCATTTGGTGATATTTAGAAGGGGGATGCGCTGTATGGAGTTCAACTTCTTATTAATTTTCACGTTATTTTTATACCATACAGAGGCTCCGTAAGTGATTTTTTTCTCAATAGCTCGGAGATAAATTTGTTTAAGAATGTTTGGGGACAAGCCCCAAGTGGCTCTACTGAACTGTTTCATTTTGTTGTAAAAGATGTCGACATCGGACTTTAACTGCTCGAGATGAGGCATCCAGCTCAACCGAGGGTCAAAAATTACGCCAAGATATTTAAGTGTTTTTACTGGTTTAATATTGGCAGTAGTTGTGCCAGCCATTTTGATACGCGGTTGCCTTCTAAGACATTTGGCGTCTTTAAGAAATGTGATCAATCAGAAATGTGATTTCAGGTGCGAAAACAAGGCTGCGTTCCCTGGCCCAGTCCGTAAGAGACTGTATAATATCTGTGCCTATTTTGTCGATTCTATAGAGTATTGAATGCTTCATCAGTAAAAAGACGTCATCGGCGAAGGCAAGCAAACTGCAATCATAATAGTTAAAATTGACGATCAATGAATTAATGAGTATGAGCCATAAAATGGGTCCCAGGGACGAGCCCTGGTTGGTGATTCTATGAGAACATCATTTCGATTAAAACAAACATATCTATTGTTTAAAAAATCAAAAACCACCGCCAGTACCGAGTCGCCCAATTGCTAAATGAATACAGATTCATTTTTAAAATAATAGATCAAAATTCTTTGAAACTTCTAATTTAAAGTAAATGATTTTTTCAAATGTTTAATAAATGGTTACTAGATAGTTAGTGTGTTTTTAAATGTAAAAATGCTACTTATATAATTTATATGCATGCAAATTCAACTCTAAATAAAACCGTTTAAAAAATGAAATGTGATTAAAGAGTCTTCAAAAATGTATAAAAAAGGCCAAAAATATTGTTCTAGTGTATGTCTTTTAAGTTTTTTTTTCCTAATTTTATAGATTTTTTTTAATGGAAAATAAAAAGATATACATATTTGCATTGTCATTTGGCTGTATTTGTGTATTTAAAAGATCTTTGCACGATGCATTAAAATACTTAGGTGATCTTTCCAATATTATATAATAATACTTTTCACTTCCCAAAATTATATATACTTAATAAAAATTATTAACACTCACTTATAAATACTTATCTTGTTTTAGTCTCCCAGGGGCACACTCTTGTGTGACGGGCACGGAGCATCCGGGGCCCCAAGCTTGACCAGAACATTTTTCTATTTCTCTCTTGCGACGGTTCTATTTTGAGTTTCTGATATTCATTATTTATTACATTAACCTAGTGAGTGAACATTTATGAGTTTTTATACCTTTGTTTATCTCTTATTTCTGTTGCTTTCATATGTATATTTATTAATTTTGCTCAACTTCTTTATCTGTATTATATTTATGTATTAAATTTTCACCCTTGTCGCGGTTGCCAAATTGACTGGTAAGGGCTTCTCGTCTTGGCTCGACGTTATATCAGACTGAGACGGGAAAAAACCACCAGCGTGTTCACCGTGCGTGGAGACCCGTGTCCCTGGGAAAGGGGATCCTGGTAGTTGAGGTGCATCTTGGTACCCGAATACGTTGCTTTGGCCCGTGCTTCTGGTAAAAGGGAGGTGCATAGTCGCCGGCATGCATGAATTGGCTAGTCAAGGAATGTCATCTGTTGGCTGGGGTCTAGTCCTGGGTCATTTACTGGGCACCTCGTTAAGGGTGGAGGCTGCTTCAGGGGTGACTTTCGGGAGCATAGCGATTGGTCAAAGCATCGGTGTTTAAGTAACAGATTCCTACCGGCTACTCGCATCTCCTAAGTTGGACTCTATGGTGGGTGGTGCCGCTGACAATGGAAGTGATTTTTTTCGTGGTTGAAAATGAACAGGTGTTCAGTTCCACACACCGAAACAAAAGCGGAACAACCTCTTCACCTAGTTTTAACTTGTCGAAATGCCCCAACTATGACCCCTCTAATGCAAAATTTCTGATATTTAGTTCTAAAAAAAAGAAAAGAAAAAACTGTTCTCTATGTCACAATTTTTAGTTCAAACATCACTTGAAACACACATTGGGAATCCAAAAAGTCTCAAACAGATGCCATCAGGAGACTTATTAGTCGAAACAAATTCTACTACACAAACAGCTGCACTAATAAAACTGAAACATATTGGGAACGCTAATATTACAATAACGCCCATCACACAATACTTTAAATATATCTAAAGGCGTCATTTCAGATAATTCTCTGCTATCCCAACCCATCTCAGAAATAATAGAAGGTCTTTCAAATCAAGGCGCAATAGATGCACGCCACATCACGATCAAAAAGGGTTCAGATATCTTCACTACCTAACACATAATTTTAACTTTTAATACTGCCTGTTGACATTAAAGCAGGATACCAAAATTGTAAAGTCTGTCCATATGTTCCGAATCCTTTGCGCTGTTTTAAATGCAAAACGTTTGGCCACTCCACCATCAATTGTAGAGGTAAAGAAACCTGTTCGCGCTGTGGTCAAACTGGGCAATCTTTTAAATCATATACAGATCTGAAAAATGTGTTAACTGCAAAGAAGATCATTCTGCAAATTCAAGACAATGGAAACAGGAAAAACTGATCTTAAACATAAAAGTAATTAAAAATCTCTCCTACTTTGAAGCTAAAACTAAATTCCGGAATTCACAAGCCCGAGCTAATGTTTCGTACTCTGCAGCAGTTATGAACACAGTCTCTAATGCAAAATATACAAAATCAGTAGGCAGTGAATATGATATCACAGAAACACTAAATACTAAGCTTAAAAAAATAACTCCCAGACAAACAGCTAGCAAATCAAAAACAACTTTCGCTCAATCTCAGCAAACACAAAATCTTGAAAAATCCGTTATCCCATCTTCAACACAGGTACAAAACAATTTTGAAAATCAAAAGTACTTGAAGTTAACCCTGCAGCTAATAAACAAATTACAACAAAAACTAACTCAGTCTCCAATAACAAAAATATTTTGCGAAAAGTAGACAAATTAAATTTAACAAAAATAGGTTAAACCATCTAAAAAATAAAGAACAACATTCTGAACAAGAATCTGACGCAATGAGCACAGATGAAGATAAGGAAGACGAGCTTCCTAATTCTCAGATGCAAACTGAAGATGGGATGGAGACTCCACCAAATCTTTGTCCGAAAAATACTAAACTTAAAATTCGAAGGTAATAATGACAAAAATAATATCTTGGAAATGCAGAAGCTAGAATGTTACAAAACCTGACATCATTGATATAGTGAATAAATTTCTCCATGTTGCATTTGTCTCCAAGAAACCTCACTAAAACCTAACCAAAATGGTAAACTTCGCGGTTATAATTCAATTGAAAAAGATAACATTAACAGAAATAAAGCTTGTGGTGGAGTCATGATTATGACTTCCACTCTGTATCCAACTCGTATTATATCACTTAACACTAACTCAAATATCTCTTCAATTTCTTCTTACTGTTTGTTGTATTTATCTTCCTCCTCATGATAATCTGTGCCAATTGGATTTAGATAATTTAATAGCACAACTTCCTCCTCAATCTTTAGTAATAACCGGTCATTTCAATGGTCATAGCCTTATGTGGGGGAGTTCCGATTCAAATAATAGTGGACTTATGATTGAAAAACTTATAGAAGACTATATTTCATGCCTTTTAAACACAGGAGAAAGCACCCATTTTCACACCCCCTCAAAAACATGTTATGCCGTAGATCTGGCGATTTGTAAGTTCATCGCAGTATTCATATTTGTCATGTCACGTACATAATAATCACTTCAATAGTACTCATTTCCCATTAATGCTCACTCATGCTGGCTCTAATAATTATCAACTTTCCAAAACCCCAAGACTCAAAATGACTACAACAAATTGGGCAAACTTTCCTCTAGCACACAACTCAGTGAAAATCTTATAAATCAAAGCGATATAGATCTTGTAGTTGAACATTTTACAGGTAAAATACTTGAGGCAGCCAAACATAGTACAAAAATGACATCGTTCAAATTACCTAAACAACCGAAACCGTGGTGGAACCAGGATCAAACCAAGCACAGAACGAGAAAAAAAAACAACGATGGGAAAATTTCCGCAGGCACACAACAACAGATTACCTGATTGCATTAAAAAAAACTCGTTAAAAACATCGTGGCAAAATTACGTGACGTCAATTAAATATAATACACCGTCAAACATTAACTGGCATAAAATAAAAACTATAACTGGTAAATACACTGCAAATAATACACATATTCTCAGATGTAATAATTCTCTTATTTCTCATATTCACGATATAGCAAATGCTCTGGCCGATGCTTTTGCCAAAGTTTCTAGCGATTCGGCTCCCCAACAACCATTTGCCACGATAAAAAGAAATAGTGAGAAAATTAAACTGACGCCAAAGAGCACAAACAGCGAATATAATAAACCTTTTACTCTCAAAGAACTTGAATATATTTAAAAAAATACTCACTCTACAACTCCTGGTCTTGATGAGATTCACTATTCCATGATTCAAAAGCTATCTGATAAAATTTTAAGTCTTCTCCTAATAATATAAAACCAAATTTGGACAGAAAGAATTGTTCTTAAAAATAGGTTTACAGCTTGCGTGATTCCCATTCTCAAACCAGGAGAGAATCCAGAAGAAACCACAAGTTACAGACAAATCGCTTTAACCAGCTGCCTCTGTATGCTCTTTGAGAAAATGGTAAATCGGCTTTCTTATGTATTTACTTGAAGCCGAAAATCACCTTTCTCAATACCAAAGTGGTTTCCGCAAAGGTTGGAGCACCGTGGATAATCTGTTAAAACTGGAAACTGACATTCGCCACGCATTCTTAAAAAATCAGCATCTAGTTTCAATTTTCTTTGATATGGAAAAAGCTTACGACAGAACTTGGCGCTATGGTATACTTAGGGATCTTATAAACTGTGGAATAAGTGGTAATATGTTTTATTTCATAAAAAAAACTTTTCATCCAATAGAACTTTTCAGGTTAAAATTAATTCAATTTTATCTGATATTTTTCCTTAGGAACAAGGTGTTCCTCAGGGAAGTGTTTTAAGTGTAACGCTTTTCATATCGAAAATAAACCTTTTTGACTAATCTTCCTGTCACAGTGGTGAATTATTTGCGGATGTGTTCCGGATTTCATTCCGATCTACTAATCTGACACTAATTAAACGACAGATGCAACAAGCTGTAAATAAAATTTTAAAATGGGAAAATGAAAATGGTTTTACTTTCTCACCTCAAAAAACTCATTGTGTTCATTTTTATTGACGACGTGGTCTTCACTCTCATCCTGAAATTATTTTAAATAATAACGCGATTTCTGTTGTTGAAGAAACAAAATTGTGACTGATTTTTGATTCTATATTGACTTTTAAACAGCATATAAATTACATAAGGAGAAACTGCTCTCAATCATTAAACATTCTTAAGGTTCTCGCTAACTGTTCATGGGGGGACTGATATGAATTCGATGTTAAAAATATATCCAGCAGTTATACGTTCCAAACTAGACAGTGGTATTCCTGTATACTCCTCAGCTCGTCAATCAGTTTTACAATATCTGAAATTGTTTTAAAAGGACAAAAATGTTTCAAATTGTTACATATTTGGTAACATAAAAATATTGATGGGAGTACTTTTTCTAATTTTTACTAAAGAAACAAATAACAGTAAGAGAGCAGTCGAGAAAGTGTTGATAACATTCATAAGTATATAGCATCAAAGTTTCATCTCAATAGAATAAAAATTCATTTTGCTGAAACAGTTTGAAATTCATAAATTTGTCAAAAAAGGACATTTTTGAGAAAAAATACTTTTTCTAATTATTTATTGCAAATTCTACTTTTGATTTTATTAACAATAAAATATTAAATAATCTGGAATTCAATTATTTTCGAATACATAATTTTAATTGTGTTAAAATGAAATTAAAATCATCTATAATGTATAGAATATTAATACTACAAACAGAAATTACTAGTTGCTTTGCTCAAAACAGTTTTGCCTCGTGCTAAATGATATTTTCCAATAATTAGAGATTAACTACACTGGTTATCATAAATTAAGGAAAAATCACAAAAATAGCGATAACTCTTTCAAAAGTAAGCCAAACCGTGCAAAATTTGCATATGTTGTCCACTAAGAGTAGCTGAGTAAAATTGCAATATGCAAATTAGTGGCGCTGCACTCGGCTTACGTCATCTGCCTGGAGCATAAAAGTCCAAGTTTGAGAGAAAGCACACAAATTTTACTGTGATTGCGACATTGAAAATCTGAGATAGCCAATTCGTAATAATGACCTCTAGGCATCATTTGCCTGAAGAACTACGATGGAGAGCCATCGGGAGACTAGAGGCAGGGCAGAGTCAATCAGAAGTGGCCAGATGGCTAAATGTGAGTCCATCTGTGGTTCATAGACTTTGGAGGCAATTTCAAACCACAGATTCGGCATCTAGGAGGTTCAGTCAAGGACGGCCAACTGTTACGACCAGTGCCGATGACCGATATTTGACATTAAGTGCACGCAGGAATAGAACCGCTACTCCGACACATCTTAGATCCTCTCTTGCTTCAGCCACCGGAAGGTTGGTGTCAACGTCAACTGTGCGCAGAAGGCTCCACGAAGGTGGTCTGTATGCGAGACGACCAGCCATTTGCGTGCCGCTCACATCACGCCATAGGAGAGACCGTTTGCAGTGGGCCCGACAACATGTCCACTGGACGTCAGATCAATGGAGGCCTGTTCTCTTTACGGATGAGTCCAGGTTTAGTCTAGAAAGTGACAGTAGACGTTATTTGATATGGAGAGAACCTGGGACCCGTTATCATCCATCAAACATCCGTGAAAGAGATGCATACGGAAGAGGCAGTGTCTGTGTTTGGGGAGGCATATCCTTAGGAGGGCGCACATACCTCCATGTCTTTCCAAGGGGAACCGTGAATGCTCAGGTTTATCGAGACAACATCCTTGATGCTTATGTGCGCCCATATGCCGGGGCAATTGGTGATTGCTTCCTGTTACAGGACGATAATGCAAGACCACACAGAGCTCGCATTGTTGATGATTATCTTCAACAGGAAACAATTACTCGCATGGAGTGGCCAGCTCGATCCCCGGACTTGAATCCTATCGAGCACGTTTGGGATGCTCTAGGGAGGCGTGTATCTGCCATCAATCCGCCCCCTCAGACCCTTGCCACGCTTGCAACTGCTTTACAAGAGCAATGGCTCTCACTTCCTATTGAACTGATAGACCGCATAATTGAAAGCATCACACATCGCTGTTTGTGCTGTATTGCTTCTAGAGGCAATCATATTCCATATTAAAGGTACTTTTTCTATTGCAAACCGATACTTCCAATTTGTTTATTTTATACATGTGCTAATTTCTATACTACTATTAATGTCTGATAATTTCTTTTTATGTTGTTTAATACCTTACTATGTGTTGTATATTGTGGGTAAGTTTCATAAAATTCCATGTGTAATTTCTTGAGTTATCGCGATTTTTGTGAATTTTCCTTAATTTATGATAACCAGTGTATAATAACTCATCTACTTTCCCACTTCTTCACATTAAAGATATGCTAACAAATAGAGGCAAACGGGGATTCAAGATGTAGTAAAAATTCTTTTAAATGTGATAATTTAAGGAAAAATATTTTGATTAACCTTACAATAACAAGCCAATTAGATTATGAATTCTTCCGTAAAGAAAATGACATATGTAGATTTCAAGATATTATTAAAACCTTTATTTTTCTAATTTACCCTATAAAATTCCTTGCTTTGATATAGTGAACACGTGATCCCACTGGGTTTTTGGTTATATATTATCAATAGTCTTCGAGAGCAATAGCGCGAAGTTCTTGATGCTCATTTCCTTTCTATCAATTTTCAAATAAAGTTCGAGACTTCGAAAATCGGACTTGGGTGTCACAGAAATTGAGAGGACACAAAAAATCAGTCAAAACCTCTGGGGTATAAACGCTAAGAAGACCTTTAATCACTTTGAAACTTGTCCGATTGAATGCACCTGGGGTTTTTAAACGTCTGCTGCTATTATAGTCATAAGTTCTCCAGTTATCGTTATTTGGAATTCTACATAGCTCCTGCAGTGAAATTGAAGCGTCTCTAAGGATATCATGTTTAACTGAAGTTAAATTAGAAGTTGCATGGATAGAAAGGGAGTGGTCTTCGGTGGATCACCGTGGGATTTAACCGATGTTACTGTGAAAAACGGAAATATTTTGAATTTGTTGATAAATATCATAAACATCTATTATATGGTAAATGAAACATTAGAGAAAATTCAGAACTGAGATATTTAATGCTGAAAATCACAAAATGTTGACCCGTTTACCATATTTCTATAAATTAAATTCTAACATGCTTTGTAAATTAAATAAATTGTTTATGTCTAAAGATTTTTAATTGATTCTCTTTACCTTTAAGACTGATTACAGAATGGAAATGGGGTGTTTATCATTGTTATAAAAACTTTACTCTTAATAATAAGGGAATTACAAACAACTGTAAAAATTTAACAAACATTTCTAAAGTTAATCTTGCTATTAAGTATCTCTAATTTTTTTTTGCAATAATCTCCATACGTAAAGCTAACAACAATTATGCAATCTTCTGAGAAAAATTCTATGCTGAATTTCTAAATAAAGAGTTAATAAATAAAAGAAATTAAAGTTTATCAGTTTAAATAATATCATGATTAAAATTTTTTTAGCTTTCCAGAAGAGGTTAAAAATTAAAATTAATAATGTACAATTTCCATTCCTAGTTATTAGTCCAAAACATTCCTATTAAATTTAGAACAATCACTCGTGGGTCTGATTCTTTTCTTACATAACTAAGCATAGCAATATTTTTCTAAATGCTTAGCTAAAATTATTACCAATAAAGAAGGTTCTTCATAGATTATTACCAATAATCAACCTATTTAAGATTTTATTAATCAAAAGAAAATTACATCTATTGTGACTTTTGATTTTCAAGATCTCTTTAATATTATTCCATTTTCTAATCTAAAAGATATTCAAGTTGTTACAATGATTTTAAAAGTATGCTTAATTGCGAACCAGATTACTGGGAAATTGTAATTAATATGTCCCATTTAAATAATTATATTTATAATGGAAATTTTTTTTCCAAATAGATGGAATGCTATAAGGAAATATTTAGTTTTAAAAGTCACTAAAACCTTAATAAAAAAAACTTACTGCATTCTAATACTTCAAGAATTTTTATGGGTTTTTAAGCCCATTGAAAATAAATTGCTTAAAAATATGAAAAAAAGCATATTAATAAATTCTTTCCCAGAAAAAAACACCATATGATTACCCTGAAAAAGCAAATATACAAAAAACCGACACAAAAAAGAACAGTAAATTTTTTAATAACATTATCTAAGTGTTTTTGCATTTTCTTTCGTATAAAATAAATTTTTAATTTAATTTTTTGAAGGAATGTTTATGTAAGTAATTCTTTTGTTTTATGAAAGCCTTTATTTTAGCAGACAAAAAAAAATCAAGAAAAAATACATTTAGCATTTTAAAGTTAATATTCCAAAAAATTTGAAAACAGAAGTTTTCTTTTCCGATTTAATTCCACTGGCGGAAAACTGATGAGTATGGCTACAGATTATTTATTAAATTACCCCAGGGAGGGGAGATATCTTTACGAGATTAACCTGATGTAAAAAA
The DNA here is from genome assembly GCF_982258835.1 of Parasteatoda tepidariorum. Taxonomy (NCBI): domain Eukaryota; kingdom Metazoa; phylum Arthropoda; class Arachnida; order Araneae; family Theridiidae; genus Parasteatoda; species Parasteatoda tepidariorum. The sequence goes on along the minus strand of NC_141761.1, from coordinate 49,267,495 downwards.
AATAAATTCATTAAAAAATATAAAATAACTTGAAAACATTAAAGAAAGCATTTCTATAGTTCTGCGCAAAGAAGTAGGAAATAAAATTTTGGGTGCATCTTATAAAAATTGAGTCAATATTTTCTCAGTTAATTTACTAGATTATATGTTTGCTTTTATTTAGTTTTACTTTAAAATGTGCTGCAAAAAGTTCTTATTTATTTAAAAAAAGAAATAAGTCGTCGGTTTCTGAATAACAATAATTACAACAAACAAACCGTCGACTATATAAAAAATTCTTGCAACGCATTTTATGATAACACTTTATATATAAATGAAAAAATTTACTGAGGCAATATCAACTCGATTCTCAAGAGATGCACCTATTATTTTCCATACTTTTTAACGTTATTATTAGCCATTATTATAAGTGCACAGAAACCAGGAATGGTTTTGTTATGATTTCGGATTAAAAAAAAATTTTTTTTCGTGGGAGATTTAAATGTAAATTGTTTTTATATATTTTTGCTTTCAAGTGCTGATAGTGTAGGGTCCTGCCAATAGCAGTGAGGTCTACAGATTTTGCTGCTCACTACGTTGTTATAAGGAAACTAAATACTTTCAAATGTATGTGGTGTTGTTGGCTACTGAGTTATGACACTTTTTACTTTTATTTTTATATAGATTTACTTTATGTTACATTCTTTATTTCATTCAAATATATATATATATATATATATATATATGGTTCTGACAGTAGAACTCGGTTTGAATTCAGATTTTTTTATTGCGAATAACTTAAAGAGAAAAACTTAGGTACTCTGATTTTAACAGAGAAGATAGACAGATAGAGTAGATTAAAACAAATGTAGGTTTTTTAATATTTGAATACCAATTAAGTCACCAGTTAAATTAAAATTTACGATATAAAATAGATGGTATCGTAACAATTAATGCTGTTCTAAGATTTAGATTAAATTAACTGATAATATGTTGGAGGCAAATTCCCAGGAATACCCGGAGTCAGAGTTTGGTTCGAACATTTCAGTTACCGACTCCACAGTTCCAATTAACAGTACAAATTCCTGCACTCTTTCCGAAATTCCTTTTACCATTGACTTTACGTTATTATATTAAGTATAAAATATTTTTAGAAGTTCATCTCATGAAAATAAAATTTACTATAATCAGTTTCATTTAACATGATGCTGATGCTTGAGACCATCTCATGATAGTCAAAATTTTGCCTAATTAAGCAATTTTGTCCGGTACTCCTATTAAAAAATGCACCATTTACCATAACACCAGTCGGTCCTATCACGCAATTATCAAATTAATTACACATTGTAAGTGATAATAATAGAAAGGTGATATTTTTATGATTCTCCTAAAGGCCTGGTTTCTTAGGACAGGACGCCGTCAGCTGGAAATCAGCATTAACCTCTGATTGGTCCATTTGTGAGCTTGATAGTATACGTCATCGAACGCTCATCTTGATCTACAATTGCCGTCCAACTCAACTGCAGTTGGATTACAACGTGACGCTAACCGCAGAAGCAATGGCGGACAACATCCAACAGCACATTGAAATCACACAAGATTTTGATTTTGACATTAAACATAACTTCTTAATTAAACATAGCACTCTTCATTTAGCTCAGCTATAATGTGTTTTTTCTTGGACAAAGTTATTATTTGTTCACTAAAACACTGGTCGACAATAACAAAATCAATACAAATTCAAAATAAATATTTGTTTACGTTATTAACGCATGCGCAATGAGAGATAATGTCTGCGTTGGACCGACTGCTCACGCTGAGCTAACAAAAAAGTATTTTTTGGCGTCAGCTCTACGTCAACTTTCCGCTGACGCCCAGATAAGGCGCTAGTTCTAAAAAACCAGACCTTAAGTGAGTAAGTATATTTAACTATTCTATCCATTAACTTTGCTTTTTAGAAATAATTTAAATTTACTTATTTCAATTACTGCTCATTTTAAATGATTCAGTTTTGTGGAAATACGTTTTCATTGTAAACAAAGCAAACACGTGATTACAGATTACTTTAGGAATACTAATACGGTGATGTAACACTGATGCACATGCCATCCATGTTGATCACTGATCTTGTAAACAATAATTGAATATTAAAAGAAAGTGCAATCAAATCTTAAACAAAATCGTCCACATTTTCATTTATAGCAATGGCTAATCTTAAACCAATGCTAAAAAATGATTTTAATTATTAAAAATTCAGACTGATTAAAATTTTTAAATGATTTTTAGGATCAGGGGAATAAACTGCTTCTTGTTGTCAGAAATTTCAGGAATCTTTCACAAATGGTTCTGGAGTTATAAGTGATTCAACATTGCTTTCCGGCACATCTGGCAGACATAAGTTATTCTGAGTATCCGTCGAAGAAATGCTGAACAATTAAAACAAATTACACCGCTCACTTTTAGAAAATTAACGCCCTTGTAAATATCTCGTTTCTAACACACAGATAAAATTACGTTTTTTTCCTGGGAGGCTCTTTATTATGTCGCAATTTGTTATTAAATATTTGTTTTTCGAATATTAAAATATTTTAATACTTTCAATAATTAAATTTGGAAGTAAAGTATGTATTAAAAAATATATGCATGGGGATCAATTTTTCCCCATAAGAATGAATGCCGTAAAATTCCTGGAAGTTCAAAAACGATCAAATGGGTATTGATTTCAAGTAGGTTCTTTTGTGTGCTGATTTTGTTACTAGATTCAAATATTTTTGTTCCTTTCATTTACTTCTTTTTATTATCAGAAAAAATATTGGAGCTAAAATCTTCCACGAGTTTCAAGAAATATAATAAAAAAGAAATGATATCAAACTTTCATTTTTATTCATGTAGTAAAAGTTGTAACATATTTTTTTTAACACAACTGCTTCTTTCCAGTTTAGCAATTTTGTTGAGAACAACGTGTATTAATATGCATGCAATTATAGAAATAACAGCAATAACATTAAGGATTTAACTATTGAATTTATATTTAATCATCTACTTCTTCTCTTCATCTCATTTAATCCTTGAATTTTAAAATAAATAAAAAAAGTATTTCTACACATAAAAGATTCAAAGCTTTTTGATGATATATGAGGCCCCTGTAGCATCCTCATATAGTCTCTTGTAGCACAAAAAAATCATATAGTCTCTTATTGCTCTTAAATTTCGTTGACAACTCCTCCTCCTGATTTGGATTAGCAATCTCAGATCAAAAGTGATGATCAATTGTCATCTCGTAAAATATAGAGAGAGTTCTATTATTGGCTAATTATGGTAAAACCAATAAAGCAATTTATTTTTAAAAAATAATATAGCAAAAATATAGAAACTTAAAAGACATTACAAAATTATGACAAACGCTTAACGGATATAAATTTTTATGCGAACTGTCAAAGATAGAAACATAAAAATAGAATTTCACTGAAAATAGTAGACGAATAAAATAGATTGACAAATAACTATTTGTTGAATAAAAATAGATTTGAAGAATAGAATTTATATTTAAATTTCCTGTTTTGCCGAAAGGAAATTAGCACGCAACTGTTCCCAGAAATTTCAGTTTAGAAATCTTGCATTAAAATAAAACAGTGAAAATCGTTGACCATTTGATGGTCCACGTAAGAAAGTGGTCAGCATAAGAAAAGGGAAATTGAATTGCTTACACTAGTTTTGTATGGTCATTAAGATTAACTCAAGCGATCAACATGCAATCAACTTAGGTATCACTGCATAAAAAGTTTTTGATTGTATTTTAAAAAAAATTGATACTATTAACATTTTTATTGATAAAAACTTTTTAAACGTTGACATATTGGAAATACTTCAGAAAATATTTCGTTGGTTCAAATATTTTAGTAAACATTTTAAAACATAAACAACCAACTTAATCGTGCAATTTTAAAAACAACTTAAATTTTTAAATATTATTTTCAATCACCATTACTTCAGCAAAGCATTCAATGTAGTAAATTATAGCAACATCAGATTTTATGCTTAAAAAAGTATTCTTAGCAGATTCTATAATCATATACTATTTTATAAACACGAAAGCTTCACTTTACACTGATTTAAAACATAACTACATCAAAGAGTAGAATGAAATGACTTGTATTGATCCCCTCTGCCTCTTTAGCTGAAGGCAGAAGCTGTCTTAATGAGAAAGCAAGTGCTGCAAAATAACAGTGAATTTACTTTAAGACTAACAGTATGCATCAAATTACTCCACCTGGTAGTTTGAAGCTAATGACTGCGAACAAGAGTCAAGAAAATAGAGGGGAATTGTTCTTAAGAAGAGAGGTTTAAAGTTAAAGGGTTGCGCCGTAAAATTATTCGTACTACCTGGAGTGAAACATTAATTTGACTCAGCTTCTTTTCCGCACTTGTTTCGAACTTAAATTTCTATTCTACACTCGCTTACAAAACAAAAGAATGCATTATAATATAAGTGGGAATTTGTTATATTTGAATAAATAAACCTTACATCATTTTTTAAATATTCAAATATTAGTATAAAATATTTGTAAAATATTTGTAATATCCGTAAAATTATTCGTACAACCTGGAGTGAAAAATTAATTTGACTTTGCTTCTTTTCTTCACTTGCTTTTGAACTTAAATTTCTATTCTAACACTCGCTTACAAAACAAAAGAATACATTATAATATAAGTTAGAATTTGTTATATTTGAACAAATAAACCTTATATCAACTTTTAAATATTCAAATATTAGTATAAAATATTTGTAAAATATTTGTAAAATATTCGTAATATCAGTAAAATTATTCGTACAACCTGGAGTGAAACATTAATTTGACTCTGCTTGTTTTCTTCACTTGCTTCGGACATAAATTTCTATTCTAACACTCTATTACAAAACAAAAGAATGCATTATATTATAAGTGGGAATTTGTCATATTTGAATAAATAAACCTTATATAAACTTTTAAATATTCAAATATTAGTATAAAATATTTATCAAACTGACATTTAAATTATTATTAACGAAAATTTTTATCTCAGCGTACTCTTGGTGTTTTTGAATGGAAAATCCTTAGAAATATTTTTGGCCCAGTACAGGAAAGAGGCTGTTGGCGAATCAGATATAATTTTGAATTATATGGACCCTATGGACAGCCACAGATAGTGCAGGTCATCCAAAGCAATAGATTAAGATGGCTTGGCCATATCTGGAGAGGTCCAGAGAATAATGCAGTCCGAATCGCCACATTTAAAAATCCTTTAGGATCTCGGGCTAGATGAAGACCTCCTACTAGATGGCTGGATGACACTGCTAAGGATTTAAAAGTATTAAAGATGAACAACTGGAAAAAAGTACCCATGGACAGGAGGCGTTGGAGGCTATGCGGTAAGGGGCGGTCGTGCTGAAGAAGAAGAAGAACATTTTTATGTTAGCTAGCATTGGTGTTCAAAATTAAGAGTCTGTCTATGTTTAAATTTTATCCGAAAGATCCACCTTCATTTGCTGTTCGGGGATACACCTCCCCAATGTAATATTTGTAAGGTTTTGCTTTTCATTCATCATATTTTAATAATTTATGCAATATATCCAATCAGTCGATTAACCAATACCTTATTTTAGTGGTTAAATATATATCAATTACTAATCTAAACATTGAAGGAATCATTCAATTGATGACTAATAAGTGCATACTAGAATACTCTTGTTTCTTATTAAAAAAATATTAACTGCAAGGTTAGCATTGTTCCACCATGTTTTTGGTGCAATAATTTACTTTGTAAATTGCTTTTTGTACTTTATCATCACTTTTGTTTTTTAAATCACATTTGTTGTCAAACACATCTAGTAAATCTGTTGTTTTAACCTATATCGTCTCACCCTTTTCTATAACTCCATTTTATTATGTATAAAAAATGTTAGATGAAACCCATCATACTAACGTCTTTGCATTTCTACGTGCTATTGGTATTTTAAATTGTATAAAGCTGTTTTATCGTATTTACAGTTTAATCAGATTTTACTTACTTTTGTACGTTTCACCTATGCAGTTTTATTAGTCATTACAATTTTATCCCCTTATATTTATGTATTTCAAGAACGTAAATTTTATGCATGCACTTTCTAAACTGTTTTAAAATCGTGTTTGGCATAGCATGCCCTTTTTGGACTTTATGCCATTAAACTATGCTTTGAATTCAATTCAAAATTAAGAGACTTTTGAGATTTGGTAGATTATGTTCATAACTTCGAAAAAAATTGTGTAATTTTGGTTTGAAATTAGGGTATTATAAATAAAAACATTCAACAGTTATAAAACACACACATGTTTGTCCCATAAAAGTCGATAGATATGAAATGGTTATTGAAGAAGCTAAAAAAAATGTGTGTCAATAGGGGTAATGACTCTTTTTTATGGTTAGAGATCTTAAAGTGCGATTTCATTCAGGAAATAAGATAGTTTTGAAATTCTTTTACCGATTGATCGTTTCTGTTTATCCGTTTTCAGACTTTTACGGTTATCAAAGGAGTATTGCGGGTTCCAATTGTTCTCCTCATAGTTCTCAAAAATGGCGTATAGAGGATTGTATTTGAGAAATCTGGCTTATCTATCCCAACAGATCAATTACAGATGTAAATAATCTACAACTTTCCGACTATTTTCAATCTTAGAGGTACGAAAAATGTGAAAGAGTGGATTTTCTTTGATTAATATATTTTTGAATGTACGAAAACTTTCTTAGCTTATCTTTTACCTCAAAAACAGCCATTATGCATTCCCAACGTGAGCTTTATCACCAAATTGGCGTTGAATACTCCTAGGTGGCACTCATCATCATCATCATAGTTGGCCAGACAGCCCAATGTGAGCCAATGCCTTCCTCTGAAGATTTCTCCATGATGACCTCCGATTTATCTTTGATCTCCAATTCTTTTCATTAATTGCAAGAAAATCAGACTCCACTGAGTCAACCCATCTCAACCGCGGCCTTCCCTGCTTTCTTTTTCCAGTGGGTCTAAAAAGCATTTTTTTTATTGTGTTGTCGTCACTCAGTCGAATCACGTGGGCGATCCAATTCATTCTATTTATTTTTATATATTTAATAATATCAGGTTGTTTATAAATATTGTACAGTTCAAAGTTAAATCTCCTTCTCCAGTTTTTGTTTTCATTTACACCACCAAGTATACCTCGCAAAATCCTTCTCTCAAATATTGCGATACATTTTTCCTCCAGTTTTGTCATTGTCCAAGCTTCAGAAGCGTATGTCAAGACTGACCGGACAAGAGCTTTGTAGATTAAGAACTTTGTTTTTCCAGAAAGAAGCCTAGATTTAATGAATCTTCTCAGCCCATAGACAGCCCTATTTGCCAGACCTTAGGTGGCACTAGGAAAATTAAAGATATTTGAGAGGTGTTGGGGATTTCTAGAGGGACGTTATCAAAGTGCATGTAAAATATTATTGAGTGCGCATTAAATTACACGAGTTATTAGATACATTTTCAACAATAAAGCTTTAGGTATGTTTTCAATAGTTATGGTTCTGGAAGGGTATCATAATAAAAGTTTTAAAAGACTTACATAGAAAAATATTTTTATTATTTATTTATTTTTATTATTATTATCGTTTTTCTAGTAAGAGGACGTTGAAAACTCTTCACCCTTTTAAAAAAGTGTAGTGAACCAAAAAGATAGGATGGAGGACTTAAATCTAACCAGAAAACCTTTTTAGTATGCACATTTTAACAGGATAGATACTGATATTTCACCTTTATTTTGAGCTATTAAAAATTCATTTGAATAATTAGAACATGATTTATATAGCAATTTTCCCATGCTAAATTATAAAAATGCTCCAACTAATGCAACTCTAAAAGATCTGTGAAACAACGGTACAAATAAATTCAAAGCTTCCACCATATTTTAACATTGAGTTTAAAAATTAATCCGTGTAAATTTTAATTAAGAAAATTTTATCTATGTGGGTAACCATGTTACTAGTGAGCCTTTTTTGTATTCTTTGCTTTTTGGAATTCCATTAGCGTTCTATTGTTCTAGTAAAGCTTAGAAACTGCTTTGCTTGTCTTTCCAAAAAAAAAAAAAAAAAAAAAAAAAAAAAAAAAAAAAAAAAAAAAAAAAAAATTCGTATTTCTTGTCACTTGAGCTCAGTAGGGAGCGAATTTCTCTTTCAGTAAATCTTAACTGCTATTATTCGCATAGCCGAAACTTTTTTAAGTCAATCACTCTATACAACTTCCTAAAAAAATAAATTAGTTTCCTTTAATAATAAAATTGTATTTCTTATAGCTGTAATACAGATATTCAACACGCTTTAAATATTAAGAGACATTTTTAATTGTTACACGCATTATTCTTTTTTTTTAAACAAAGTATTAGTCAAAACATCTAATTTCTGGAATTTAAAAACCTGAAATCTGAGTTTTAATTCTTGCTACCTAAAATTATCAACCAGAATATCCAATCAATCAGTCAACCAATATATTATTTTAGGAGTTAAATTTACATCAATTACAAATCTAAACATTGCAGGAATCATTCAATTGATGATTTATAAGTTCACATTAATAAGTGCATTAATCACTGGAATACTCTTGGTTATTATTAACAAAATATTTAATGTAAGGTTAACATTGCTCCACTATGTTTTATTGATTTGCAAAATAAGGTGATATAATTTACTTTGTAAATCACTTTTTGTACTTTATCATCACTTTTGTTGTTGAACACTTTTAGTTAATCAGTTGTTTTGATAAGCAAAGACAGTTGGTATCTCATTGGATATAACGTAACCTTTGCGGTTAATGAGAAGCAACAAGCAGGGGAGAGAGCCCTTTAATATTTATGAATTACACAAAATGTTTTTTAAAATTAATGTACAGTTTAAATAAAAAATAATTCTTAAACACTGGACCTAATTTGTATAAGAAACATAGTTAATTATTGAATACTATTTTATTCACTCCTAAATTATTTAACCCTATTTTAATCCTAATTCAAGTAATTATTTAGTATTAGCTGTTTGCACATTCTTAGCATGGAGTTAAAAGAAAAGCAAAATCAATAAATTAGTACTAACCAACACTAAGAATCAATTACAAAACTGAAAAACATATACCAACACAATTAATAAAGCTAAAATAATTCCCTTTTCTTTTAATGTCATATTTTGTCTTTCCCGGTGGCTCTATATTATGTTATTAGACTAAGCGAAATATGTATTTGGTAGCTCCTCCCATCAAAATAAAGATCAACTGTATTCTTTGGCATGATGCTGTTGCCCGAAATCAACTCTAAATTTATCGAAATCGAGCAATTTTCTCCTGTACGCATCGCTTTCGAAAGATCGTAAAAGTATTCCCTCAGTATCTATATTAAAAGTGTACGGTATTGATGATTTTAACAGATACCAAATAAACTGATATAGTACATTGTTACTATATTAGTATATTTGGAATCTTTTAAAACTACACCAATTAATTACCATAATACCAGTAGTGCCTAAGTCCAAACGCGTTTTACGCATTTTTTTAGATGAATTAGTACCATTTTTCCAGTAATTTTGCTTTTTTGAAATTTTTTTTTCAAATACTTTTTTTTATAAACAACACTGGTGTCAACAATGATATGATGATTTTTTAGGGTCCCTCCAAATGAATAAGTATATTTTTTCCATTAACTTTAGGTTTTAGTAGACAGATTACTTTTTTTTTTCAATTAAAACTTATAACCAAAATTAAACATCATTTGGCGTCAATAATTTTGTGAAGTTTTTACGCTTCTCCTAAACTACATGTGACATTTCTCCATTAATTTTGCTTTTTAGTGCATAACATATGTTTTTTTTTTAATTTCAAGTAGAACCTAGTACCGAAATCTATCAAGCATCATTGGTGTCAATAATAATATGACTGAATTTTAAATTTTTTCTAAACGAATTAGTGTTATTTCTCCATTAATTTTATTTTTTAGTACATAACTTCATACATAATTACATCATTACATTAGTACATAATTCGTTTATGCCATCACGCTGACGTTAATGTGGCCAAATAAGAGATAACACTCAAAACATGGCAAACTTTATGCTTTATTTATGTTGTGATATTAACTTTCTAAAATTTATTTTAGCCTCAATATCTCTTAGAATTTATAAATTACGAAAAACTCTTATGAATGATAAAATTACAATAGTAAAACTTCCTAGAATATAAGACATGTTTATACCTCACCTAGTAAGCATAACATAGTGGTGGGAAACACAGAAAGATTTCTACATTTCTTCCGATTTAAGGAAGCTTGTTATTGTTTACATTCAGTCAACAATCAATAACAAACACAAAAAGAAGAGAAAGTGTTTCGAAAGGAGAAGCTCATGATTGTTACTTTGGCATCTTTCGGGTTACCAGTTTGCCGCCAAAATTGACATGGTTGCGATAGTACGTAAGTTTCACGTTTTTTTTGGGAATAGTTAGATTCTAATGAAAATCATTCTGTTATTTATCAACATGTTTATTTAGAGGTTATTTGCAAGATGAGGCGAAACGATTGGTTGATGTTTTAATTATAATTGCAGATACACATGAAACTACTAAAATACTGCTTATTAATAAACCATTATCTAAAGTTTGGAAGTATCAAAAAGCTACAAGTTATACTGGATTCATTTCTACTAGATTCATTTTAAGAAAGATGGGCAAAAAATATTTATTAGAATTGAAAAGCTATCACGAAATTCGAAACACAAGAAAGCTTCTTAAAGGAGAGAGATGTAGTTCTCCAGGAAGAGCTTCGACCTCGCTAAATGTGGAATAAATCTCTTGTTCTCAAACAAATACCTGGTGTGAGACGGCGTTGTGAGAACATAATTGACCATTTGAGGTGCGGGGACAAGATCTTGTCTCGTCTTTTGAAGATGGTCATTCCTTAGGAGAGACTACAGCTGGGAGAGGATGTCGGGAACTAAGAATTGTAGGATCACATCAGAATTCACTGATCAGTCTCGATGACGTTGTTAATTTTTCGAACGTGAGACTGTTCTTTACTTTTCATGAAACTGAAAAATACGTTTTTTGAAATATATATATACACATTTACGCATGTTGTAATAAGTTTTCATTACATCATACTTTATGTTTAATATGTTCAATAAATGTATTGTCAGTTCTTGCGTCTTTATTTAGCATTGCACGGCACAGCACTGATGTTCTCATTAAAATAATTGAAGAAGAAATGGCCTGCAGTTTAATTCATATGAATGGCGAGTTTCAAGCCGAAGAGAAAGTTCCATTTTTTCAACGTTTCACAAAAACGAATGAACTGAATTTTTTAAATGATCGGGGGCCAAAATTTCACCTTCAAGACCAAAATTTCACTTTACAAGTTTCAAGGTGCTAGAAGTAACAGTGACGACGGTGGCTGAGCGTTAGCGCTTCACGCTGTCGTGCCACAGGACCCTGGTTCGATCCTCGGGCCGGGCAAGGTTGACTCAGCCTTCATCCCTTCAGTGGGTCGATAAATGAGTACCAAGCATGCTTGGGAACTAAACATTTGGGGTTCCGCGTTCAGCTGACCACCTGACCGGAACATCTGCTCCTGCACTCCAGAGCCTAAGGTTAAGAAAACTGAGATGGGCGCAGTAGGCCTTGGCCCTCTACGGGCTGTCACGCCGCTGAGTTTAGTTCAGAAGTAACAGTTCTGGAGTTATAAGACAGACAAACACTGACAAATTCTCCCTTTTATTATTGACAAATTTAAATACTTATTTATAATTAAATAATATTTATTTAATCCTGAATTGTTAAAAGTTATTTAATCCCAAGGAAATAATTCCTTAATCCTAATAATTTTATAATCTTAATCCTATTAATTTCAGTCCTGATTTAAACATAATTAATTATTTGAAAAAAATAATTCTTAAACACGGAAAACTGATTATTAAATAACTTATTGCTATTCTAGACACTACTTTCTATGCCTATCGAATACAAACCTTTGACTATTTTATACTAGTTTATAAAGCTCTTTCAAATTTAATATGCATAATCAGTTTGAAAGTGATTTATGCGGATCAGGCATTTCAAGAGAATGTGCATAATTTCACGGTGACACCATATTTTGGCATCAACTACTTGAACTCATTAAATAGCGGTAATTTTATTCCATTCCCTTTTAAACTGGTTAAGATTTATAGTGTTGGATTCCGAAGGGAGTTAATGTTTCATACTTGACTGGAATTCACAAGAGGATTACACGGTTATATACTAACGCATTCTGTAACATAGGTAATAGTTAAATAATTGTATACAAACGATACTCCCTCCGTAATATATCTCACTTTTAAAAGGCATATAAAGATATTGTATATACCTGTTTGAATAATTCAAAATTTCAATTAATTTAAATTTAGTTTGAAATTAATTTTGTGGTAGAAAAACTTTTGATAAGGGATTAGGCAAGGAATTGATATTACCTTTTTGATATAGTTGGCAATGACAACTGTATTTAATTTCCAAATTTTTAGTAAGTTTTAATCTTTGATGTTGGTCTCTTTTTTAAAAGTTATGTCTTCTGATATAGTTATATCTTCTGAAAATAGCTATTAATATTTCTTCTATGTATTGAGTTTGCTGAAATGAAACTTTGGGCTTCAGGGTCTTCAGATACCCCAGGGTTTCTTGCATTAGACATAAAGTGCACAATGTCTCTAGTGTTTGGAGACGTATAAGGGACTGCAGTTATACTATATATTCAGCATCAAACGATAAGTTTACATTCTCAATTTTTTTTAAAGGATATCAGAAATTGTTGAACCCAGTACTAGTGCAGTATAGTTTGTATAAAGTAAAAACTCTTCTAGACATTCGGCTGATCCCGCAGAGGTGACTATGGTAACGAGGTATAATCAATTCAAGTAGATGCCCTAGAGTGAAGAGAAGCTACCCTTCCTGAAATGCGCTATTCTTGTGTTCATAGCAGCAGACGGCCTCAGACTTTGTTGCGGAGAGAGTTCATAACGTAGACAAACTATGCAGACATTTTTGGCTCTTAATTCATATTTGTTTCTTTAAAAAAAAGTAGTTACTTTTCCTTTCAACTGCTGACAGTGCTTTGTAATTATTTGTACCAAACTATGTTTCAAATCAGCAAAACAGCTTATAATCCATCTAGACTTTTAACCCAGGGATGCAATTCTTCTTTGGTTATAACGAATCTGTCTTCCCCAAGGTATCTCAATGACTTTTACTTTCCCCCCTAAACACAGTTCTAACAGTTTTATCAGCTTTATTAGACTAAGAAATATCCCATATTTTACTTCTCATGTACCATTAAACATCAATTATGGGTCTTATTACAATTCATTGGTCTTTAACTAATTTGTCTTACAAAAAAATCAATTTATGCTTTTTGTTTCCTGTTTAATTTTTATTATCTTATTTATAACATATCTATAACAGTATAAATACTATTTATGAGATTTACACTTTTTTTTTATTTAATAGTACATAGTAAAGAATATGCCGAAAAATAAAGATTCTTAATGTTACTCTACCTCATTCCTGTATATCTCTTCTTTATTCCTCTTTTCAAGATTCCCGATTGGAATCAATCTCTTGTATTTATTTATTTTCCTTTTGTTTACGACGCTGAGTAGCAGTTTTGCTAGCATAAGACATTCTGCTTTCAATGATTAATGTTTCAGACAGACGTTTTATTGGTGATGATGTTGCTATTTTCTTATTGATATTTATTGCTCAACCTGTAAAAAAAGAAACACATCTGCTCAACTAAGGATAAAATATAAAGTTGGTGAATCAGCATGCGATGATTGATTGATTGAATATGTGATGGGAACTCTTTGCACACTATTGAGAGCCAAGTAATTGGGAATTCTTGTATTACCTAAAATTCAATTCAGTAAAGAAAAAAAAAACTATTTCTTTTATCATGAAAATTTGCTACAATCATATTAGGTTAAAGCATAAATTCGTTCAGGTTGAATTATAGCATCGTGTTGTGTAATTAAGTTTAAGTATCGTTAACATTACTGTTAATAGAATTGTAATTATAATTCAACGCAACGTTATATAGTTGCAGCACTTTTGAACTCTTCCTAATTTTCCTAACGAAGTAAACGTTCCGATAATAACGTGAAATAAAATTTTGTTCGTGATAAAAAAAAATGCTAATTGGAGTAGATTATAGGGTTTGTGAGAGGAATTAAACAAAACTCAACCAGCAACCATTTCGATGTAAATTCCCTTCCTTTTTAAGAACTACACGCAATTTGTAGAAAATATCTCCTTCAAGGCTTTTAGCTGCCTCTAGTTAGATTTCTGATTTTCCGATAAAATATTAACATAAATCAACATACACTGTTACTATCTTATACTTTGCTGTTACCACGAATGTTATGATGAATTTAATATTGGTTTACTAATTGGGTACTTGCATTTCAAGAAGAAGATCATAGATAACCACACATGTGATCTACGACGTGTTCTCCATCTGATCCTTCAAAAGCGAAAAGGCGTGTTATAAAGTTGAGCCAAGTTTCTCTACACAAGTTAGAATGTTATTTAATGTGAAGTTAATTAAATTCCGCTCTATCTATAGCACATCGAATTTGTTGAAATATAATTCTTTTCTCGTCTACATATTTTACTGAACTTAGATTTATTATTTCTTTATCTGTTTTATCGTAACCGTGATATATTTTTGTTTTTTGTAGCTGGCAAATTTGATGCATAATTAGCTTGTTTATGTTCTATATGGCTTCATGCCTGTCGTTGTGTTAAGTTAGAAATATATAGTGAGATTCCTTGTGAAAGAATCCTTGAAGAATATAGTAAGATAGAATATAGAAGTAGGAATATAGATGTAAGAATATAGAATGTGTCATTTAAGAGAATTGATACTTAACAGGCTGGCCTACTCGAAATAGAATGGAAAGAATAGTTGCTAACGTAAGAAATGCCACGCTTCAACAACCAATCAGGATCGAGATACCCACACTACGTCACTTGCAGGTATCCCATTATCAAATCAGCTAACAGCAATAAATGCAATTTCTAGATCATGCGATTTGTTTTTCCAATAAAGTATATTTCTCGAGGGATTTGATATCATGGGAGCCAATCCATATATCCATATCAAATTTGATACAAATTTTGCCAACGAAAAAAGAAAGAAATAGAAGACAGCGGTTCCTGTAACACTTGAGTTTTTGAAATTAAATAAAATGTTTCATAAAAGAACATCGCATTTTCAAAATTTTATAATATCAGTAATCTTTTCGTTTCAAATACGTTGTACCATTCCCTGGTTATGTAATTAAATCTCGATTAGATGACTGTTTAACTATTTATTTGTTTCGAAGGATACGGCTCATGCTCACAAAGCAGTCTCACTTTAAAGGGGGAATTTAGCGCTTTCATGCGATGTTTATAAAAAAAAAAGATCAGAGAAGAATTTAAACAGAAAAGTTAAGGACGTACAAAATTGTGGAGACCATTTATTTGATATGCTGTAACAAACATATTCTAATATTAAATATTTGGGATTTAGAAAACAAAAATCGCAATTTTTCAATAAAAGTCTGCGTTTTCAATCAATATGACTTCTTTTGGCAATCTTAGAGCATACTGTATTTGTAATTATTACGGAGATAAAGTTAGTTCGCTGAAAAAAAATATTTAAAAAGAATTTATTTAAAAAAAGAATGCCTCAAAAAAATAATATTCTTATTGAAAGAAAAATATCTTCCTCATTTTAAACCTCTTTTAAAGAAGATTTATAAGTAGAAAATTTCATCTTAAGCACAAAATGTAAACACAAAAGTTTTTCCTAAAAACGATATTTGTGTGATTTCATTTAAAAAAGATTTTCTAAAGCAAGCGAAACTTTTAATTAACGATTATAGTAGTATATACATAATTCCTTCATTATCGTTTTGTTAATTTTTAATTATAAACTTTTGTTTCTAAATAAAGTATGATATATTAAAATAATGAGCTACAATAGATTATAATTTAGATTATTATGCATAGATTATTATGATTATTATGCTAATTTAGATTATGCATGCATAGATAGTTTGAAGGTCAAATAAAATATGAAAAATGAAATAAATAAAGTTAAAGTTAAGTAAAATATGAAAACAATGCTAAAAGTGTTTCAATGATATTCATGCAAGTTCTACTTAAATAATGTGGTTTGGCTTCTCTGTTATATCGGGCTATATTTAACGCATTAATAATTCTCATGGATGCTGCATTATTAGGGTTGTTTAGTTTAAATGCATCGACAGTTTATAATAACATTATAATGAGCATAAACAGAGATTTTAGACAACTATATTAAAAGCTTAATAGTGATCCTCGCGCATCGATTAATCTTCGGATGCTGTGTTCTCCCATTAAAAGATCACACTTCATGAATATAATGCAAAGCTGCTTTGCGTTCTGAACATTTAATACAAAGCACTTTGACATGTTGAAATTCTATTTACTAGAATTTTTAAAAGCTAATTCGGTAGTTTAAAAGTACATGCAAAATTTATTAACTCGTACCTGATAAATTTTGAAGCTTAAAAGATTAAAAACTGAATGCTGATATTAAAGGTAGATATTTTCCAAAAACTGAATTCAATAGGATGCTTGAATTTAGAAGCTAGGCTTAAAATACACGATATGTATACAGGGGAGGTTTTTATCTCTACATTGATCATTGAAAACCAGCAACTGTTCATAATTTAAATTACAACAATAGTCAATTGCATATGATTAAATAGAATGTAATTTAGGCCGGGATTGCCTGGTCGGTAGGGCGCTGGGCCCATGTCCGAGAGTTCGTGGGTTCGAACCCCACCGGCCGAAGACTTCCCATGTAGTAAAGTGACTGATGCACGTAAAATCTGTCGAGTCGCAAAAGTCCTCTATGCTCCCATACCAAATCAAAACCTCTGGGGGTACTGGATTGGAGATCGATCGCTCTCTGATTCAGGTCAAAATTACGATCTGTGGATGAATGAATGAGTCCGCCCTATAAACGGGTGCGACGTATGGTGTGGCAGAAGTTGAATTCTTGGTCATAGATGGCGTTACAGAAAAAAAAAGGAACGCACATTCTGCCTTAAATTTGCTCGGTTTCACCAAACAGGCTTGCCCGTGCGGCAAGTGGCATTAGAAACAACAACGACAACAGAATGTAATTTTAATTTCTAAGTATTTTCTATAGTCTTGTAATTCAATTCTATTTTTTCACACTTGTCTGTATTGTCTGTATCACAATAAAACTCTTCATAAAATAAAATTTCTTGACTCCCATTCAACCGAAGCCTGGCATTAGGTGCGTGACCTTACCATTGGAACGAAAACCTCATTTTTCATATGATTCTCCTAGTCTGCATTCAGGCAAGCGTTGTCGGGCGAAGTCAGCAGGCCGCCGGAATTCAGGCACACGATTAAATTTTACCCATTTTTGCAAGATGGTGTTCTAAGTTGAGGGATGGTGCAAATTTTGAAATTCTTTTTCAGGCTTGTGTCGCCGGGAGACGACATTCAGGAGATTCTTTTCAGTTCTCGAGTAAAAAAAGTGTGAGTTTTAATAGAAATCTCTAAATACACGATGACCGGTCTTTTCAATCTTTTAAACTCAATTTTGTGACAATGGACAGACAATGCGAATGATATGATCCAATGTTTTCGCATGAAGATCAAAGTTTCTTTTGTTATCATCAGCAGTATTTTAAAACAAAGTTATATTTGTATTGTTTGCTGGCAAAATATTAATATTCCCCTAGTTTAAAGGTTATGAATTAAAGTTTATTTCTGTTTGGTCCTGTAACATTTATTATCCCTTCTACATATTTGCTATTATTGCGCTTTTGATTCTGCAAATTATTAATGCAAATTTATGATACAAAACTAAAAGCTGTTTAACTTTATAATAAAACATACCCATAATATCTTAAAATTTCATGATAAATATATTTAAATAGGTATAATAAGTTATATCAAACGTTTTGCGTTATTAAACATTAAATAAATTAAATTAATTTTAAGCTTCAAGTGAATCTGCGTCCAGTTAGCATAAGCAATTAAAATAGTGAATACAAAATTGCAAAGCGAAGTTAGAAAGTAATTTTTCGGGTTACCTTATCTCTTAAACGACAAACATTGAACGAGTTATTTTAGTAACCAAAAAATAATGCGAATCTGCAAAAAACATTATAACTACAAAACTGTATCTACAAAATTATAGATGATGTTGCTACGGTAACCGAAAAAACCTCTAAAGTTTAAATTTTATCCCGATAAAATTGAGAACTTAGTTTGTGAAACTAAATCTGTGTTAATAGAAACTAAAAGATGTGGGGAACTTTCAATTGAATACTTTTAAATTTAGTAGTTTAA
The DNA here is from genome assembly GCF_982258835.1 of Parasteatoda tepidariorum. NCBI lineage: Eukaryota > Metazoa > Arthropoda > Arachnida > Araneae > Theridiidae > Parasteatoda > Parasteatoda tepidariorum. The sequence continues at coordinate 49,249,059 of NC_141761.1, read as the reverse complement.
AAATTTGCTTACCGTCAAAGAAAAAAAGTAGTTTTAGCAGGCTAGCGAAGTGAGCTGGGAGCAGTGGCCTCACAGATAGTTTCTTTCTATAATTTAGAAATTGTTTGGGCAATGTGATCTCATTTTACGGTATTCTTGGGCAAGTGAATTAACGAACTGGAAGCAGATTTGTAAAGTTGTCATTAACGTGAAATCGAAAAAAAATCTGGTTATCGACACGTAAATAATTTGTTATTTTCATATCTTAAAGTCTTATAATATCTAACGTTGTTAAGGTCTACATTAACGTTGCTTATTTTGTTTGATTAGTATAAAGTGAGAGCTCAAAATTATAAGTGGTTCGTATTTATTGTTAATATTTAAATTATTCTGTTGTATTTGATTACAAGGTTACAGTGCATAATCGGGTAAAATCCTAGAATAGCCCATCCCTAGGTGACTTTTTGAAATGTCGCCAAGTTTACGATTATAACTTGGATCAACATTGTTTTTTTATCATTAAAGAAACAATTTTAATTATTTCAAATTTATTGAAGTATTTTTAAAAAATAAAATGAAAAATAACTTACCTTTACTCTGATGGCTCACAAGCAACATGCGCAACCACGTTCAATCCACTCCTTCGACATCTCCATTCTAAACCATCTACCGTATCCTTCGCTCAATCAAACTCATATATTCTCCACATTTAGGGCATTCATAGACTTTCAAAATTAAATTTTGTTTCATACACCATTCAATCATCGCTATCTTACCTCTTGCATTCAATAAAGTTAAAAATTCACTCTTCCATTCGCTCGCCATTTTCAGCCGATACGGCACAAAAAAGAATTAAAATATGAAATAATAACTGTATCTCAATAAGAGATCACAAGCATAAATGGTGAAAAAATACGCATTTTTAAATTTTTTCTAACAGAATCCAACTTTCGCGTTGGTATACATATCAGTTAACTAATCGGGTTGAAGAATTTTGGGGCGGAATTTGAAAAGTTGTATATTCTGAACAGTCGGTGTAATCAGACGTTCAAAATAGACGCTCCGTGAGGTTGCAACGTATCTCCCCGAAATATCTTCAAAAAACCTAGTTTGACGAGATTTCAAAAAATCGCAGTATCGTAAATATAAGTTAACCAGAAGACGTTATTTCATACCGACTTCCCTGATGTAGCTATCCTACTTGGAAACCCTCTTCACCCCAATATTATACTCTAGCTTAAAGACATTGGACTTCCTACAAAAATTTGATTTTACTGTTAATTAACTTTTACCAACTTATTTAAAACATTACTAAGCGATTTTGAACAAGACTTTTCAATTTTAACCAACCTGCAATTTAAACCTAATTTCAGGCATAGTAAGGCCAAAACATGGTTCTTGCACCAAAAATACTCCTAAATCAATTATTGCGTTGCATGATATTCTTTGCTTTCATTGACCTCAATTTCGGGATACCGCAACTTTCGCTTACCTTCTATGAGTGGTTAGTGGTTTATTTTTAATCTTCAACAATATAATTTTCAATCTTTAAACTCAAAAAACAAAAGGAAAACCTCAAAACAAAGTCAAAACGAAAAGATAAAAGGTAGGAGGAGCCAATATTACGTATTACAAAACAGTTTTATATTGAAAAAAAAAACTAACTCTGAGACTGATGTTTTTTTGATGCAGACGATTAATACCCATCAGAAGTTATTTCTAAATTTCCCATAAAGTATTCGGTCTTACCACCCTTGTGAAGTAACATACCCACCATTTACCACTACTAGTGGGGTTTTACCCCACTAGTTGTGGTTTGATTTTTTTTTTCAAGAAAAAGATAATTTATAAAAATAGTAGTCCATCTATAACGTTTTCAAGAATAAAATATTGTGTATAACTAAAGAATAAATATCGATTAAACCTGGCAGTTTCTGGATCGATCAGGCTTTTGAATCTGAATCTTAGCCAGCCGGTTTTACCCTATCTCAAATCCAGATGGAATTTCTTGGAGAATCAAACAAAACTGTGTTGCTTAGAATAATGTATGTATATTAGAGGGGTCTTTCGAATGTTTCTAACAATGTCTTCACTTTTAGACATGATTCCGACTCGTGAATTTCATATCGTTCAAGATGCTATTAGAAGGCCTAAAGCCATTCCAAGAGATCAGAGATTAGAGTTGAATACTAAATTCGCCATGATGCTTCTAACAATTACAGGATTCGCGTTCCTTGTCATCGTAGCTCTCTATTTCACCACGGACTTAGTGGAGCATTACTTCGGATACATTTGCGTCAGCTATTTTCTATTACTGCAGTTTATAGCAGTAACATTTAGGTAAGCAAAAATTATCTTTCTTTGTATTATCACATAAAAGATAAAAATGAATAAAATAACTGAAAAAGTCAAAATGAGCGTTAGTAAGTTTATTTTTTCCGATTATTAAGTGGATATTGCTATGCTACTGGCTGAGCTAACTTCTTATGAGAATCATACTAAGCTCAATTTTTAAGAGAACATGAGGCATAAAGGAAATATTGCATTTCCTGTCTTTAACAACAGAGAAAATTCTAAGTCACATTTTCTAACTTAAAATTTAAATTTTATAATATTTCATATTCACCATTTATGCTAAAAAAACTACAGGAAGTTCTGCTGTTCTCCTCTGACGTCATAGCAGAGCGTCACTATTTTTTTTTCAGTCTTCCTTCTTAAATGCATTACTCTATTGAATTCGACGTGAGGGGTCGTTAAGGAATTTAAACATCTTTATGTCAAATAATTCAATAGTTCAAAAGCTTAACAATTCGATAGCTTCGCTGTTTAGTGCACTCAAAAGCAAAACAATTGCTCCACTTTTCAACATCGGAAACAAATAGTTATATTAAAATGCAAGTAAAAAATGAAGTAAACAAAAAGTAATAATAAAAATAAATGGATGGTGTTTTAAATATAAATGTAAACAATAACAATCCCGAGCTCTATACCTGCTCTAGTTCCGGTTAGAAAGTTTGCAACTGCTTACTACAACTTATTCTGCGACGCGATATTTTCAAACGGATAATTTCGTTTTCAATAAAAGAAATAAATTAGATAATTTCTGAGCTCAAATCTGCCGTATTTCATAATATATTGATGTTATTATGTACTTCTGGTGAGTTTAAAGTGAAAATTTGTTTTTAGTTATTTATAGATATATTGTTTAAAAAGGTGGCATGGTTGCTAGATTTTGAATAACTCTCTTTTTTGACTGTCCTGATTTGGCCTCTTTCCATTTGTTTATTACTGTTTCTTCCTGTTGCAAGCTGTGCACCATCTTACGTTAGTGTTAGCACCTTTAGCATTGCAAACGCAAGTATTGTTAGCATTGTAAACACAGGTAATAAGTAATCAAATACCACGTTTGCAAGAATCTTAAAACACAATGATCACGTTGAGAGCCAAATAGCCTTAAAATACACCAGAGACAGTAACCCGGAAGTATAGGCGGTATGGAGCTTGCAGTGTTCCCTAGTGTAGAAAACACCATTCATACAAGCGAATCTTCTACCGGAAGTAGGTACAACCTCTGCAAATGCTGCCCCCTACTGTTGAGAACAGGAAACACGGCCGAGAATAATTAAAGTAATAGTCTGTCGAGAAAAGTTACGGTCGATTTATTAGTGATTGCTATTTTTAATAAGTGAAATGGTTTTTATGACTGAATAAAATTGCCTCCTTATTTTACTTTCATAGATAAAGAACACTTTTCGATATTATTTGAGCTGATATTAATACGGCGTAATTTCGTTTCAGTTGTTGGCCACTGGTTGAAATTGTTCCCCCAATCGAAAATTCAGAGACAAAATAACAGCTCCGTTTAGTTATAAATAGCTGAGTCACCACCTAGGAGAAACCAGGCACCACGACCAAATGGAAATATTGCTGACTTGAGCAGTCACAGAACTAAAGCTGTTTCAAACTACCATAAAAAATATATTTCTTTCATATTAAATGTTTATAAAATATTATATATTAATATTATATATTAATATACCTACTGTCTTAAATTTATTAAACTACTCTTAAGTATTTAGTGCCTTGTTTCAAGGATTATTTTCTCACCAGTTCTAAATTGCACCAAAGTGATTATAATGTTAGAAATCAAAATCATTTAACATAAAAGGCTACATTGTTCAATGAAATTCTTAATAGTTTAGTTGGAAAAATTAGTGCAACTATGAGTTCCTTTTTTTCAAAATAGTTTTTAATATACAATTCAAAATCCAAGTTAATGAATTAAAACTCAGATTCAAGCACTGATAATTTTTTTACATAAGCCTTAGCACAGTGCGATATATGTGAAATATTAAATCTGTCTTTTTGTTAGTTACTCGACCAATATGTAAGATTTAAATAGATTTTGAATTTTAGAGGAACTCAAAATATTTGCCATAAATTAGTAATCAAATGTAATCAATTAATTTTATTTACGTTAGAAATATGAGCAACTTAATTTTCTCCCTCAGTTATCCAGATCAAGATAAGAAGTTTTTTTAATGCTCTGGTGTACATGCAAGGGTTAAGTGTAGTATTAATTCATTAAAAACACATTTAACCATTTTTAATCACCCTCTAATTAAAATGAGTGGGTGTGCAATAAAATTTAGAATATTTGATCGCTATTTGTTTTAGCCATTTTAATTTCCTAACTTCACGAAAAGATTTCGTTCAGTCAGAATATTCTGAGACTTTTATACCGACTTTTAAGTATATAGTGGATAAAAAAAGTTTCCGTACGGTCACTAAATTTAAGAATAAATGAGCATAATTTGTAAAGTATTGCATTTTTTCTTTACTGTCTATATGTGTTTAGTATAGAAAGAGATTTTAATAAATTTTTATTTTTACAAAACGAGAAAAGCATATATTTATTATTAGCAATATCTAAGGTAAATTGAAATTTGCAATGCAAAAAAAGTTTCCGTACGCTTTATGCAAATTCTTTCTGACGTATTTAAAACAGGCCCGCAATAAATCTTTGACGTTAGAAAGTTAATCGTTAAAGTTGATCATCTCAAACTGGAAGTTCCCAGAGCTATTCGGGAATTAGTGATTAAATTGCGAAAAGATGGATTATCCATGAGAAGGATTAGTGAAATGACTAAAAACTCGAAGTCTACTGTGCAATATATCATTGAAAGATATCGTAAACTTCATTCACTTGAGGATAGAGATCGATCCGGGAGGCCGTCCTAATTAAATCGCGTGCATAAAAGAAACATCATACGCCAAGTCCACGAATTAGTGCACCGTGGTTGGCAGCTGATTAAATGGTTAGTTACAACATTAAAGTCTCAACTCAAACCGTGAAAAATGTCATTAAAAAAGTGGTTATCATGGACGTGCGACCCGGAAGAAACCCTATATAAGTTTGTGCAACAGTAAAAAGTGCCTCGAGTTTGCAAAGAAGCATGTAAGCAAGCCATTATCTTTCTGGGACTCTATTCTTTTTAGTGATGAATCAAAATTTAACATTCATGGGTTAGATGGCCGAGTTATGGTGCGGAGAAAACCAAACAAACAAATGCTAACCGAGAATTTATGTGGAACTGTGAAGCACGGTGGTGGCGGTGTTATGGTGTGGGGGTGTATGAGTGCTTCTGGAGTAGGTAATTTGCAATTCATCGAAGGAACTATGGATCTATTTGGATATCTGGATATTCTTAAGCAAAATGTGTGATCCAGAGCGGAGAAACTATCTCTTGGAACTGGATTTACTTTTCAGCAGGACAACGATCCTAAACACACCTCTAAGATTTGACAACAACTTCATAGCCCTCCCCAGTCACCCGATTTAAACCCCATCGAACATTTGTGGGAAGAAATTGGCCGACAACTTAAAAAATATGACATAAAAAACAAAGTTGAACTCAAAAGTGCCATTAGTAGGATTTGGTGTAATATTTCTCCAGAAACAACAAAAAAATTTGTAGGGGTAATGCCAAAACGTCTAAGGCAGGTGATAAAGGCCAAAGGAGGGCCCACTGATCATTAAATGCATTTTTGTAAATGTATTTTGCATTTTTGTAAACTTTTTTCGTGTGCTAGGGCACCGTACGGAGACTTTTTTGTTCGATGTTTACGGCATTTTTTGAGTTTTAAGATTTATTATTTAATTTTGCCAGTATTATCATCCTTTTAATATGAATAAATATTGAATAATATTAGTTTTAACGCATTTTTAAATTTTCATTTTTATCATTATGAATTTTGTGTGACAAATTAAACTTTGATTTGCATTCATATCTGCGTACGGAGACTTTTTTTACCCACTGTATATTCGAATAGAAACTTTAACTATTATAAAGATAAAAACAATCAAGTTATTAAGCATTTAAGACATGGATTTGACTATTCTATTCTGTAATACAATTCAGTTATATAATATACTAGATTATGCACTTTAAGTTAATAATTGCAGACGAGAGTCAAGAAATAAAAAATAAATTTCTGCTGTAGAAGCTTAGTAAATAATCTTGTAATAAATTATTCATATTGTAGTCTCATTATAATTACTTACTATTAATATTTTTTGTATTACTTTATTGGTCCATAGAATCCTTATTTGTCTATTCTAGCTCTTCAGAAAAGAAAAAAAAAACTGCTAACTCTCTCTCAGCAATACGTGCGTAATAAAAACTCTACAGTGCATAGCAAAAATGGACTACCCTGAATAACTTTTGATTTAATGATCTTCACATGTAGGACTTTTTCGTAATGGTTCTTGGGGTTGACCTCAAATATGTTAAGAAAAAGTGTTATGAAATTTGATACAAAAGCGCACTTTCTCCGAATGAACATACCGTTTTTTAAACGGATTCAGATTTCTGACCCCCAAAATATAGGGAGTGACCGCAATCTATGAAATATGGTCTCAATAGTGTGGTCAGAAGAGGTCTAAAAAGTTTGGACCCCTTAATGTTAATTTTACTTTTTAAGTATTTCGTTATATCTTGAGAACTGTTCAAAATTTTTTTACACACAATTATGAAATTCGTTTATGCAAAGATAATTCAATACAAAAATAATTTTTAGTAAATATTTATTATTTTTCATTATTTTACTTAAGAATGGTTAAAAATTTTTTTTCCATTGTAAGATATACAATTTTTGCAACATTTTTAAAGAACGTAATTTCGTATAGCAAAATACAAAATTTGAGCAAAATCGTTCAAATAGTTCCTGACAAACGAATTTTAAGTATCTGATTTCTTCGAAATATTGACTAAACTAGTGGGATCATATTTTTCAGATTGCGGCTGCCCCGTATGATTTGAGTTCCAATTAAGTCTAAAGTTATTTAGATCAAAAGTTATTCAAGGTGGTCCGGTTTTTTTTTGCGCAATTTACAATTTTAGTATAAATTATCTTTTATGATAATATGAATTAGCGGTTTTAATGAGCACTGCTCGTATGAAAGCATTACTTTATTGAGTGATTTTTATTAACAGTGCAAAACTCAGGGATTCAGGGGAGAGAGCGCTCGCCTTGATAGGAGTTCGAATCCTAGCGATGGCTGGTCAATTCGTATTCCGCATCCTGCTCGCACCGACCACAGTGCTCAAGGAAAAGTCCTCAGTGGTTGACGGATCATGGGTGAAAGTCCCCTTGCACTCAGCCTAAACGTGGGAGAGTTTTGTGGTTTTTCTATCCATGTAAAGCAAATACGGATTAGTTCCATCAAAAAGTCCTTCACGAAAGCAAATTTCCTTCAATACTTGATCCAGGACCTTAATATTAACCCATAATATTTAAACTGGACCATGCATTATATCAGTAAGTACTAATATACCCTATTAGAGGAAATAATTATAGGCTTAATAGAGTGCCCATAATGTGGACTTATAGGTTACTATGTATGTATATATATATAATAGTATGTTGAATAGCGTCTAAATGAGGAAATTTCGGTCCATGTAACGCAAATTCTGGTTAATTTCATCATAAAGTCCTCCAAGAAGGCAATTTTCTCTCAATTCTTGATCCAGGAATCCCCATGTCTCTTCTATTGTGCTCAAAATTGCGAGGCTATAGGTAGCAATAGCATTGGTAGTAATAAACTCATAATTGGGTCGGGCTGTTCTACGACAGTTATAAAATAAAATATCTTCATTAATTAAAATTTGATTACCTTTTTTTCTCTCAAAATTACTTTGTAGGGTTCATCCTATAGTAGTTTTAGTGGCTCTATCTAGCGATGGACATAATTAGTTTGTCACCTAGTGAGTCGGATGTCGGTGAGCAAAGCTCTCATCTACGTCTGCTTGAGAGAGTTGTATTTTCCTGTAGTTCAGGCTCCCCAATTCAGTGTTGTATGAGGAAGAAACTTCTCAAGTGAAAAGGGAAATGTGTGGGGTCTACTTTCAGAATCGATCTCTTTAATAAACGGTCGTGAGAATGACAGCTTCTTAGTCCTTTCGTCTAATGTATATGTCACGGCGAAAGACCGAAATCGTTGGTTGTTGACTTTAACCAGTGAATACACCAGACTGACCCATCTACATCTGTTGTTTGGTGAACCACCTCCTCAATGCAACACTTGTGATGTTTTACTTTCGATTCACCATATTTTAATCATTTGCCCGTGTTTTAACAGACATCGTCTTACCTTTTTTGGTAGTTCTATTTTATCTATGGGAGATTTGTTGGGTGACTCTCATCATCCTAACATTTTTGCATTTTTACGTGCTATTGGCATTTTAAATTGTATATAAGTTTTATTTTATTCATGATTTATTCACTTTTTACCATTTTACTTGTCTCACAAAATTTTACTGTGTTTTAACTTTGACATGATCTCAGCATTTTTACGTGTCGTTAGTATTTTAACAGCATATAAAAATTTTAACACATCTACTGCTTTATACACTTTTGTAAATATCTTATCACCTTCGTCCACTTTACTTACTACGTATTATACTGTACTCATACTTTATATCTGATTTTATTCATACTTTTTATCTGATTTTATTTAAATCATTAATCTTGTCTTATTCACCTGCTAGTACTGTTTTATCAGTTATAAATGTATTACAATTAAATTTGAATGCACTTAGACTTTTAAACTATTTTACCGTACTGTTTGGCGCAGCATGTCCTCATTTGGACCTTGTGCCACTAAACCCTACATTCAATCAATCAATCAATTAACCAGTGAATGTCGACAAGCACCAAATACGTCCGTGAAAGATCGAATATTTCATTATTCTTGTACATTCGAAACCTCACCGGTGTATGTCGACACAAATGTGCTTTGGTGAATGTCCGAAATATTTATTACATTCGATATGAATTTATTCGTGGATATAATTACACTTATTCGATATTTTAACCCTACACTGATGTTTTTTAAGGTCAAGTGCCATTGCCCGGTATGCCCTACTCTGATGTTTTTTTAAAGGTCAAGTGCCATTGCCCGGTATATATTTGCCTGATACTCCAAACATTGATGCTTCTTCTAATCTATCGTCAGTAAGTATTAAAATATAGAATAAATATAAATATATCAAATAAATATAATAATGTTAACGAATAAATTAATATAAAATTGGATACAACAAATATTTCGGACATTCACCAAAGCGACTATGTGATTAATGACATTCACCGGTAAGAGTGTCAGACATAATGGTATTTAGCAAATATTTCGGACATACACCAGGCGACTACGTGAATTATGACATTCACCGGTGAATGTCGACATTCTCCAGATTTCGGTGTTTCACCGTAACATATACACACAGCTTGAAGTGGCTAAGAGGATACATGAGACTTTACCACATAATTTAGAAAAGCAATTAATCTACAGATACATTGATATTAATTGTTTCATTATTAATGCATAAAAAAGCAATATTAATAGAAGTACACACTTATTAAACTAATTCAACACAGTACAATATAACTGATGCTTCTACTTGTTAGTCATGAAGTAACCAGATTTGTTAGTTAGTTAGTTGATTAAGAATTATTGGTGCAAAATTTATTTGTGACTATACAGCGCCTACAATTTGGTTTAGAAAAAAAAAGCATTTTGCTATGAGTTAAAGCTAAATTTATTTGTAAACACCAACTGCTTTAAGGTAATTGAAAATGTTATTGTGAGATTTGTTCCCATCAATAAAGTTAATATTGGATTAAAGCTACCTAAATGGCGTTGTCTATGGGTTTTAGGATTTCAATTTTTAGTTACACTTGGTTTAAATATATTTGATTGAATTAACCAGAAGAAGTTTAAATAATAAATAAAACCTAAAATTATATATATATATATATATATATAGGATATATATTTATATTTAGTGTCATTTAATTTTCGAGTATACAGAATCAGGAATTTCCCACTTACCATGACGGTTATTTTTGCCTCTCGAATAAGCTGTCACAAATTTCTTGTCAAATATTATTTTCTACAATAATAGAAAAAACAACGAAAATTTAGGAAACTTTTTGTAATGAAACCTGATTTTACAGGAATTTGATGGAAATCCGTACAAACCGGAACCTTACAGGAAATAATGTTTGACGTTACGGAATTTTTTTAGATTGTGAGCCTTTTAAGAAAAAGATTTAAAAATGATAAAACAAAATTTACACATACCTATTAATAAGCTATTCGCTTATAAAAGTTAGCTTTCGTTAGAGAAAAAAATAATCCTATACTGAAATATTTATTCTTCTCTATGGGATCAACATCTGAGAACACAGACATTTCGAAAAAAAATATCTTATAAGCATTTTTTTTCTGTATTTACAGTATGTCTACGAAATTTATGTTTTATAATGTATTCTTATATAAGATATTTTTTCAAAGCAATACATACATAAGATATCACATGGGACTATATACTTCTGTAATACTGAACATCTCATTTGAATTTCAATCTGATATATACTTTAAATTTTTTGTTATGAGTATTCTATTTCCTGCTACAAGGCAATTTCTTATTTATTTTATGGCTTACTCACTTTATATGAGAAATGGAAAATATTCGTTGTCTTAAAAGTACAAATGAAAAATCTGTATATAAATTTTATTTTATACTGTATTGTATACATTTTATTTTATACTGTATTGTATATCTGTATTTAAGTATTCTTTTATATTGTTTGCATGCCTAGTTAAAAACTATTTTAGAAATCAGAAAAGAATCTTCTCACATTAAGTACACTATGGAAATGTGGTAAGTATATTTTTCGAAGATATTCATTTATACTTTACTAGGAGGCTCCTCCCCCTGCTCGCTAACGCTCGCCATCCCCCGAGAATTGCTGAGCAATCCTTGAACCATGACTCGCTGCGCTCGCTCGCCAATGAACACAATGTTCTAGCACAAAGACATAATATATTATCATCAAAGACATAGTATTTTATCATCAAAGACATAGTATTTTATCATCAAAGACATAGTATTGTACTTATGTAGAAGAATTCTACCAATGTTCTTATTGGCTTTTAAAAAAGTATATTAGCTATTTAGATTGTACATGGTGAAAAAATCAAAACATTAGCTAAATAAGAAGCATATTAGCAAAATAAATTATCAAATATTGCTTCACTAATATTCTGCATTTTAAAGCGTGAAAATTCAATGCATAAATAAACGCGAAATATAAAAAAATTTAATGCATTCAATACAAACACTTAAACGTTTTTTAGACGTTTAGGTAGCTCCCAGTAGAAAAATATCAATTCAACAGCGGCCTTTTAAAGCATTCTCACTTCAATTAATTAATTCCTAATTGAGTTTAAATTAAATATTGTCATGTTTTTAGTGCATGAATCTGAATTGAACAATCTGATAATGCTCACTCTGGTTATTGTTATCTGGTTGCTCACTACGTGCTCACTACGTACACGATTTCACACAGATATTCATTTCAGAACAAAAAAAAAAAAGAATTGCACTTTTGTTAAATTTGAAACCATGCTAATCTGACACGTCAGACCTGTAGATGTTAAAAAAGCAAGAGTGTTTGCAAATTTGAACATTCAAAATTTCCGACTTTATTTTGAATAATTGTCTAAATGTTGCTGTTGTCTTGTATGGTTAAAAACATTACTATGCAATACAAATTTATGATTTTCATGTTACTGCATTGTTCATTATTATGAGTTACTCTGCAATGTAGGAAAATAGAAAATATTGCAAAATGACCAAACCATATTCTCAATATTTTGCAAATATCGCCTATATCAGTGAAACCATTCAAAATATATTAAGGAGAGTTTAATCTATAACTATGGAATTTAATATTTATTGGTTTCAACGATGCAATTTTGCATTATCGATATTACGCCTGAACTGCGTCACGTCGGAAAGTGGTGATTGCTTACAAACCAGACAATAAAAATTCGCAGACTGTGTTTGTGAGAAAAAGTAAAAAAAAGAACGTGTTCTGAATTGGTGTTCTTGCTCTCGAGTTATTAGAGAACAGGCAGACAGACTTTTGCTTTTATACATAAAGGGAAGTGAAGTAATTCATTAGATATTAAGGAAGGTTTGCAGCATTTATTACTTGATCATTATTTCATACATGTAGATATTGTAAAACTTTTATTTTACGCTAAATCAAATGATTTATTAAAAGTTATGATAAATAAATGCGTCTATACAAATCACTAGGAAGAAAAAAAACAATTTGACGAGTGATTAAACGCATAACATCTAGATTTTTTTGTCATGCATAGACCTATTAATCTTGTTAAGACATGAAAAAAGCAGAGAGTTATTACGTCATATTAGAATTGTATTAAATATATCACTTTATTTGTAAAGAACACTGAAAACTCATTAAACTCTAATAAGTTTACAATAAGTAATTATCGAAATTTGCATTTTCGGGAACAAGTATGGGGAATACGCATGAATGTTTAATTATTCCCTGCTGATTCAAAGCTGATTTTTTGTTGTGGTGTGTAAATATTTTATCTACGTATACAATTGAATTTAAATATTACAATCTTTCATTATTAATTCACAGCAAGTTGAAGGAAATACTTTCGTTTGTAGTTACAGTCGAACACTCTTATCCGTAGAAAATTAAATTATGCCTATATTGAATTAGAAAGTGTACAATTTTTAATAACTTTTCATATATCAAAGAGATGAGAGAATAAATCATTACACATTATTTGTTGAAGACACTTGGATAAACATTTTGTTTATAAATTCCTTTGACAAAACTACATTGTTTGGGGTTTTGTCTTTTGTTTGAGCTCTAAAAGCAGCTAGAATAATTGAAGAACAATTTTTCGAAACAAAAGCCTTGACAAAGAATGCTTTATTGCACTTAAATATTTTAAAATAGATAAATGCGTTGCATTCTTTAGATCCTGTTTAGCATTTAATTTATCATTATATTTTAAGCTCAGATTAGTTAAACTCTTTTAGAAATAAAAGTGCTTATTAATAGCGTGTGTTTAATATATTTTGATATAATATTATTCTGTAAAAATCTTTCTTTATAAACAAAACTTTAAACGAATATTTAAATTTTCGAGTATATTAAATAAAAATGACTTATATCGTCATAATTTGAATATTTCGAAACTTTTCAACTATTAATATTTTTAAGAACTTATTCCTTACTTAAAATGAAGAGTTAGTGTGTGTGTCTCTCTGTATAATAATTCCAGACCAGTTTTAGCTATCATTCAGAAATTTGGAAAACGGCTGGAAAAAAATAGCCCCCGATACTAATATTGATTCGAAATATTAATTAGTATATCGTTTGGGCAAGTCGATTGAAAAAAATAGAATTTTGCTCATTGGTTAACCATTAGCAATCGTTTTAAATTAAATTACATATGATTTATTTTTTTCAAAGATTCTAAAGATAACATCAGTGATGCTTGATAGTAATAGATATTCTATTTGATAAAGAAATGAGTTTATCGTACGTACATTAAAATTTAAATATTTTGTTATTCTTTTTATCCTATAAATTATGTGATCAATTCGAAGAGAGTAGCATATGCGAACTACGAAATATGTTTAAAAAGAAACGTAAAAGTCTTCCATCTCTTTTTGACGCCAATGATGCTTAATTTCTAGTATGCTTAATTCAAATAAAAAAAATAAACTATGTTCTAAATAGCATGATAATAATGAAATGGTAATAATTTCCAGAACACCAATAATTGCATGTTATTTATTACTATAGCTAATGATTCTTAATTAGTTTGGTAACATGCATTACTCGTATTGTGGTAATTGGCGCAGTTTTAATTAGCATCAAATATACTAATACAGACACATAGTATTATTTTAGTATATTTGGTACCAAATTGTACATCCATAGAAAGCTTGAAGTACTTCTAAATCGCTTACGTATTGGTCATGCTCGCATAACTCATAAACACCTTTTGCTAAATGAGCCTGCACCTGAATGTTCCTATTGTAAGGAAGCGCTTAAACATATTTTGACCCAGTGCAACACTTTTAAAATTCAGAGACAACGCCATTTCGGTAGCTTAAATCTGTCATTGATTTGAAATAACCCTCATTGTAACATTTTCGCTTACCTCAAGGACATTGGTATCTATGCATCAATCTAGCTTTTAACCCAAAACCTTGATGTATAATATTCGCCTAGTTGCAGGAGCGGTATAGCCGCAACTGGCTTTTCTGTTTAATCACATTTAAACCAGCATCGTTTAACTGTTTCAATCGACATCGTGTTATCGTTTTAAATAGCACTATTTCATGTACGAAGGATTTGTTAGGTGAAATTCATCATCCTAGCATTTTCTCATTTCTGCTAGCTATTGGAATTTTATTTTGTATATAACTGTTTTATCTGATTTTTTCTTGCTTTTATTTATAACCAATGTACCATTTTATCTATATCAAGTATTTTGTGTAATTAGGCTTCTATGAGATTTTATTGACTTTTTTTTTTTTTTTGTCGTATGCCTGTTTGGGCAGTGGGGATGCGATTGTTCCTGTTTTTCAGTGGCGCCAGCTATGGCCAGGAATTCGACTTCTGCCACGCCATTTACGCAATCACAATCCGTTTATAGGGCGGGTCACATTCACACACTTTCACGCACAAAGGAGAAAGAACATAGAACACAGATAGAGAGAAAGAAACATCCATGCCTTGCCCGGGATTCGAATCCAGGACCTTTCTGATGCAAGGACAGTTCCCTGCCCCCTACACCGGCCGGTCGGCTTATTGACTTTTAAATATGCTTATCTCGCTAATAACAGTTTTATTACCTTCATGTATTTTATAAAGATAAAGTTGAAATATACATTTTACCTTTTGATCTGTTATAACGCGTTGTTTGGCACAGCATATTTTCCTTTGGATTTCGTGGCCAATAAACATTACATTAAAGTCAATTCTACTGGCTCTAGCTCCAAAAAGCCAAACCAAACCTACCGAAAAATAAGGATTGGCCCTGATCCTGAACTTTACATTGGTAATGCGGTCATCCCTGCTGAACAGGAACTATGGATTCAAAATTGACATTTTAAGTTAACATAAGCTTACACGTCTTGTGCTAGGACTTTTAAGAACGAAATTTAGCGAGGATTAGTAGGAAAAATAATTAAATAATGAAACGTGCAACACTAATATCAGAAACAACGCGTGTGAATTTGTTTCTTTTCTTTTTTTGTGCAGAACGAGACTGGTTTTTGTTTGAAGAGGTTGAAAATTATTTTTCGATGTACTTAATGTGGTTTGAAAATTGATATACTTTTTTAACAGTCTCTTTATTTCCAATTGCCCTAAATCAAAATTTTAATCAAATCATTGATGATTCTACTCGTTTAAACACAGACCAGTCGTCCAATTTCCCTGACACGTCTTGCACTGTCGTTGCACTGCTTAAAGTATTTCGATTTAAACTGGTTTCGATATCCATTGTATATTTTGTTATCTATATTGATTTTATTCCTAATTCCAGTTGCTTCATCATTATGATCATATATAATTGCACCCAAAATTAATTTATTATAATGAAAAATAAATAGTTCATAAACTTTCATTAAAAGTAAAACTGGTGTTAACATAGATGCTTAAGTTTTTTGAATTCGTATCACTTACTTTTAATTTAAAGCAATAAAAGCATTATCTCGCGAATGTCTGAATTTAATAATAATGACCACATATTATTGAAATGGATTAAATGTTTAGAGACCCTTTTGGTATCCATAGGACACTACAAAAGCCATTGAGTTGCATTATCGAAGGTCTAAATTAGCGTATGAATGCTAATACATTCTATACGTTATTCTAGTTTATACTAATATCACATAGATTATAATGAAGTTGTCAGAAACCTCTGACTGCGCAATGTAAGATGTGCAAAATAAAAAATGGGCCACCCTGAATATCTTTTGATATAATGATTGGATCTTTACATTCTAGTACTCAACTTTAATGATTCGAGAGGGTGACCTCAAATATGCTATTTATATAGTGCAGACAATATTTTAAGTTTCGAAATCAGACACAAAGACACACTTTCTCTGTTTGAACATACATTTTTTTCGACGGATTCGGATTACTTAATTTTTAAGGAGTCGCGTTTTTAATATTCGATTTCTCAGGAACTATTCGACCAATTTTACTCAGATTTTGTATCTCGCCATACAAAAATAAATTTTTTTGAAATGATGTAAAAAATTGTATGCCACGTCACTCAAAAATATTTTCAACTATTATAAAATGAAATAATAAAAATGAAATTTGGTCTTTAATTTGGTACCACTGACAAAGTATTTCGCACAAAACTCATTGGAGGTTTATGTAATAGGTACCAAATATAATACTTCGTCAAGGTCTTATAATATTTCTGGTTAATTTCAAAATTTGGTCTTTATTTTGCCACCATTGACACATGAATTTCGTACTAAACTCATTGAAGGTTTATGTAATAGTTACTAAATATACTAATATAGGTACAAAGTAATTATATTAATATATTTGTTAATTATTAAACTGCACCAGTATTGTGAAAATAAGTGTTTTACGGCTCCTCGAAAGGGATATGTACCGGAGAAAATTATTTGATGGTGGTAAATTTCGACTGTCATGAGTTGGATGCGACTAATAGCATCATGATAAATGATGCTGTTTTGGATATGTTTATAGTAAGATTGAAAAATTACCATGTATTTAAATTATAAAATCATTGAACAAAAATCAAGCATATTCCTTTATTTAGTAGATGAAGAGTTCCCCAAAAATGGCGCCATTAAAAAATGCTCTGCAGGAGATCATGTAGCTGGACAAAAACTTTCGACTGACAACAATTTTGAGCACTTAATTTTTATAAAAAATTTTGTAACACCTTCTGTTGTCGGACTGAAAGTCCTTCGAACTTGTTACCCCTCCTCCTTCTTGTGGTAACCCCAAAAAGTTCAATTTACCATTTCCAACCGACGCTTTGGAGCACGGGGAGAAATTCGAAATTTGGCGAATTATTAATAGATAATAGAACCAAATATAAAGCCAGCTTCGCCTTATTAGCATTAAATTTGCAACTTAATCACTGAAACCACCGTCAGAATTTACTTTAACGCTGAAACTGATGCATTTTGTGAGCAGGGAATCAAAGTCACTTAAAAAAAAATAAAGCAAAAAATATATTTTGATATTCAATTTGACGCGATACTGAATTAATGAGTTATGCACTTGCATTGAGTTGAAAAGTTAGCCGTTGCATTGATTGTAAGAAAAGAATTAAAGTATTTATATTTAAAAATATATAAATACTTATGAGATAAAAATTAAAATGTGATGAAAATTAAGTAATTGATTTATATTATTTGTAATAGCATTAAGAATGATTAGAAAAATTTATTTTTATGAAATTTAAGAAATTTTAAAAGCTAAGAAATAAGTAATACCTATAATGGCACCACTCATGCTGAGTACAGTTATTCTCTATTCTGATAAGATGAACTACACAAAAATTGTATTTTCCCTAATTTAATAACGTAAAGTCACCGGAAAGGGCAACAAATTCAGAAGAAATAATAAAAAAATAATTGACATTATTTTAGATTTATCAATAGTGTCGGTTTATGTTTTTCAATTTTATGCATGATTTCGTAGTCTGTTCAATACTAATTTATTGAGAATTGTTTTTCAATCGTCCTCTTAAGGCCTGGTTTCTTAGGACTGGACGCCGTCAGCTGGAAATCAGCGCTAACCTCTGATTGGTCCATTTGTGAGTTTGATAGTATACGTCATCGAACGCTCATCTTGAACTACAATTGCCGTCCAACTCAACTGCAGTTGGATTACAACGTGACGTTAACCACAGAAGCAATGGCGGACAACATCCAACAGCACATTGAAATCAGCCAAGACTTTGATTTTGACATTAAACATAGCTTCTTCATTAAACATAGCACTCTTCATTTAGCCCAGCTATAATATGTTTTTTCTTGGACAAAGTCATTATTTGTTCTCTAAAACACTGGTCGACAATAACAAAATCAATACAAATTCAAAATAAATATTTGTTTACGTTATTAACGCATGCGCAATGAGAGATAATGTCTGCGTTGAACCGACTGCTCACGCTGATCTAACAAAAAAGTATTTTTTTGGCGTCAGCTCTACGTCAACTTTCAGCTGACGCCCAGATAAGGCGCTAGTTCTAAGAAACCAGGCCTTGAGCTAACAAACCAGTATTTTGTTGGCGTCAGCGAGACGTTGACGTCTCGCTGACGCCCAGATAAGGCGCTTGTCCTAAGAAACCAGACCTTAAGAAGAATGGAAATTTCACTAGTTAAGGGCACAATTTTATTTATTTAATGATATAAAGAGAATACGAATTCAACAAATATTACGCAGTGTACAATAATTTAGGTTTAGTGGTAATAAAGAAGTCAGACCATGTTCCTGTAATTAATGAATCTTGAAAAAAAAAAAAAAAAACGAAATGTAGGCGGGACGTCTTAAGGCCTGGTTTCTTAGCACAGGACGCCGTCAGCTGGAAATCAGCGCTAACCTCTAATTGGTCCATTTGTGAGTTTGATAGTATACGTCATCGAGCGCTCATCTTGAACTGCAATTGCCGTCCAACTCAACTGCAGTTGGATTACAACGTGACGTTAACCACAGAAGCAATGGCGGACAACATCCAACAGCACATTGAAATCAGCCAAGATTTTGATTTTGACATTAAACATAGCTTCTTTATTAAACATAGCAGTCTTCATTTAGCTCAGCTATAATGTGTTTTTTTCTTGGACAAAGTCATTATTTGTTCTCTAAAACACTGGTCGACAATAACAAAATCAATACAAATTCAAAATAAATATTTGTTTACGTTATTGCCGCATGCGCAATGAGAGATAATGTCTGCGTTGGGCCGACTGCTCACGCTGAGCTAACAAAAAAGTATTTTTTTGGCGTCAGCTCTACGTCAACTTTCCGCTGACGCCCAGATAAGGCGCTTGTCCTAAGAAACCAGACCTTTAGTTTTAAACGCTATTTCCTCTAAACGTTTATATTAACTGTTGTGGCTCAAGCAACAACTGATTTACTTTCAGTGTATATATATATATACAATCCAGTCACATTAATGTGACCACCAGTGAAAAGCCTGAATTACAGATAATTGGCAGAGCGGACCGCTGCGAGACGTGTAGGAAGAGAGTCAATTAGGTTTACTCTTGATAGCACGTTCATCTGGGCGGTCAGTTGCTCAACAGTTGCACGTCTATTCGCCCGAACGCATATCCGTAGCCTTCTTTCGCCTCTGTCATCTATCGCCTGTGGTGCTATACATGTGTCGCGCCGCTGATTTCGGATAGTGCCATTTTGATATGCACGGTATACTTTTACCACGGCGGCACTCGAACAGTTCACAAAATTAGCCGTTTCCGAAAGGCTTCCACCCTTGGCCTGAAAGCCAATAATCATGCCCTTTTGGACGTCGGATAAATAGCTACCTTTCTGTATTAACGATTGAAATGCTTACCGATGCCTTAGGACATCCTTTATATACACTCCACTGTAATGTGCCAACCACGTGCCTTCTGTGATTGATTATTTTACGTTGACGTCGAAAGTAGGTGGTGGTCACATTAATGTGACTGAACTGTGTATATATATATATACCGAAGAGCCATTACATTATGACCACCCAGCTAATAACATGTAGGACTACCTTTAGCCCTCAGAACTGCTAGCACCCGCCGTGGCATTGATTCCACAAGGTGCTGATAGGTAGTCTGAGGTATCTGGTACCAAGCGCTCACCAACTGGTCCTGCAATTTACACACACTGCGACGGGGTAGCGTGGCAGCACGAATTTGGTTTTCCAAGTAGGACCACAAATGCTCTATTGGATTAAGGTCAGGTGAATTTGGGGACCAAGACATGACTTGAAAGTCACTGGAATGTTCCTCGACGATTCGATCCTCATGACATGGCGCATTATCCTGTTGGTAAACACCATTCCCCGCAGGAAAAACTGTTGACATAAATGGGTGAACCTGGTCTGCAACTATGTTCAAGTAACTTGCAGACGTCAGGAATTGTTCTATGAGGATTATGGGTCCTAATGTGCCCCATGAAAACATTGTTCCTGGGAGAGAAATCATGAAAACCTAGGCGAGCCCATTGTAATAGATGGAGGGTGGTCATAATGTAATGGCCCTTCGGTGTATATATATATATATATATATATATATATATATATATATATATATATATATATATATATATATATATATATATATATATATATATATATATATATATATATATATATATATACATTATGTAAAATTATGAATGATGGATGAGTCTATAAACGGCTTTCTATCCTGACAGACTGACTTTTAAATTAATTTCCCTATTAATGATTTTTTTAATTTTTTTAAATTTTTTATTTTTATTTTTATATTTTTTTATTTATTTATTTTTTTTATTTTTTTTATTTTTTTAAGACTGCTAATTTATTCAATCCGTTAAACATTTTTATTATTATTTCAATTTTATTACCTTTTTACTAATTGTTTCTCATAGATGACAGCACTAATATTTTACCTAAACATTTTTTCTTCTTCTTCGATCAAATGTTTTTTTAATTTTATTATATTCGATTCAAGCTATAAGCAATATTTTACATCTTCGCGATTTTTGTTAACTGTTTTATTATTGTACTTTTAAACCTAAACCGCGTTTTAATTCACGCCGGTAAGTTTGATTTCCTATTACATTTTTCTTTTATTTCATGATTTTTTTCAAAATAAGGTTTTTTGCGATATCGACACATATAAAGAATAATTTTTATCTTAGGATAATTATTCTTTATTCAGAAATATCGCATTATTTATGGCAATTAGATGTGTCTTGACAACGACTATTTGCTTATACCATTCTTGTTTCTCTACCATTTAGTTTTTTATTTTTATTTTATTCATGTTTTTCATGTTAATTTGTGTATATATATATATATATATATATATATATATATATATATATATATATATATATATATATATATATATATATCGATATAATTATTCTTAAATTATTTATTTTATGTTAATAAATTTCCTTTTGCATTTATTAAGCACATCAAAATTATTTACTGCTAAAAACGCTTTTTGCATGTACAATTCACAATGTCCTTCCACTGTTAAGCTAATGATTATGGTTTTTATACAACTGAAGATATTTTTGTGCTAAATTGTTTAAAATAATTAACCTCCAATGAAAAATAATATTTGCATGGTTACTGAAGATTATTTTATAAAATAACTGTCATAGAGCGAAACAAATAACTTCCTTTAGAAATAAAAGTTATTTATTTTATCAAAAAAAAAAGTACAAGCAATATATATTTAAAGCTTCTAAGATATTTATTGAGAGCTTTAAGTGCATTGCATAATGAATGATTTTTAATATTCGTTTTAATATTCCATTCTTCTATTCATATTTTAATTAAAAACTATAAAACTAACAATGATAAAAATATTTTGTTTGCCTAAGATTAAAATGTAATCTCCTCTTTTTATTAGTAAGGAAGAATCAGAACTCAAAGATTGTAAGATTCTGGTATTCCCAATGAGGTATTTTCTCAAAACTAATTTAAAAAGCAATTTTGTGTCAAGATGAGATGTATGTTTTGCTTTGAATATGCTTCTGATGGTTCAAGTTCTCTTCTGTATGTTTAAAAATACGTTTCATTCAAAAGATAAGTTAAAAATTTATTCTCTAAAGATCAAAGAATGTTTGAAATACTTTATATTGAAGTTAATGAAAACCTGTTTTTGATTCTACAACAGATATTTGTATTTTGTTTTTCACTGAAGATTTAGCCCTTTTTGAATAAGGCTATATAAGAACATAAAAAATAACATTGCTTCATGTAAGATAAATATTTTCTATCCTATGGTTAGTATATAATTTTCATCAAGAAATGAATTTCAAAGTTTTATTGAAGTAATTGATAGCATGTTTAGTTTGCTTCTTCAATATACTTATTATTGCTTTTCAGATATACTTATTCAATTACCATAAATAAATCTTTATTAATGTTTTCTAGGGTGATGTTTTAATTTAATTTCTGTTGGAAATTCTAGCATATAAATTTTCAGAATAGCTTTCTTTATACTATTTATGTTGAATGGCGTTACTCAAATATTGGGAGTTTATTCTGATTTAAGTAAGAATTTTTAGTTTGCTTTTTTTAAAATTTTTATTATGGTTTTAACTCTCATTAATTTAAATTTAATAACCGGCATTGAACAGCCGACTCTATTTCGGATTTACGATTGCAATGTTCAATTTCGTAGTCTTGTAACAGAGATGCCAACTTGCTCTGGACAGCAAATACATATTTTAAAGTGGTAGTTTATCAATTGTGATTCTTGGTTTAATAAATTCAATTTGGTAGATTTTTATCCAGTATTTCTGAATAATTCGTAGGCTTATATAACTCACCACTTTATAGCACTTATGTCATGCTATGCCATTTAAAAAGTAAGCAAAATTAGTCAAATATTTGCAAAACTTACTTTGTAGTTATTCACCGTTTTCTTAATTATTTTTGGTGTGTCTGGAGCAGTTGGCATCTCTGTTGTAATTTTGAATCCAAATGCAGAAGACAAGGGAACTTGATGATCAAGCATTGAGGCAAGGATAAGCCTGGATGAGAACTTTTTTGATAGTACTCACCCAAATTTGCGTTTCATGGATAGAGAAACCTCGAAAACCTCCCACGGTAAGCCCATTGGCGAGGGAATTCCTCTATGAGAATAGTTTACGTAAACACAATTATTAGTATGGATTTGGAGCAGAGATTCCATCGACAAGCTATTTCTGGGATTTGAACCTGTCCCCACCATTGGGAGTGATTATCACCTCAATCCCCAGAATCATCACAGCCTTATTGTCAATAGATAATGGTTAAAGTGAAAATAAAACCTTTGTTAAAATAACAGCAACGTTTCAGTATGCTTAAACTAACATAATGTTATTTATTTTTCGCTATCTAATAAATCAATGCATTACAATCTAACAATCAACGCATTAATAAATTGAATTACTCATCAATTACATTTTAAAAACTGTATTACAAAGTATCAAATGGTTTAAAATATTATAACAATTAAAGGAATTAACATAAGGCTACATTATTATACTTCCTTATATCTAAGGTATAAGGGACTAAATTAACTATAGAAGGGTTAAATTCATGATTACCAGTGAGTAGGAGAAGTTCAGAATTTAAAGAACAGTCTGGAACTAAGATTAAGTGCCCGGAAAAAGAAAGTACGAATTGCAGAAATGTTCTGACAATTACAGAAATTAGAATTAATATGAGAGAGGGGTAAGGAGGAGGCGAAATGTTTACGATAAACAGAGGTGGAAAATTAATCAGGGTGTTAAGTTACAAGAACATCAAGAAAAGAGAGTATCATCAATTTTTGTATTTAAAGTAAACTGAACGTTGTAGTCCATTGAATCGCAACATAAAGTAACTCTTGAAGATCTGAATGATTCAATACTAAGACAAACGCACCGTCAATATATCTCTATCCGCCATGAAAATTTGAACAAGAAATTGAAAGAATTGAAAGAGCAAAGGGGTTTCCTATGGCTAAAGCCTCATTTTATTTGCAGAATTTACCATTGAATGTGATTAGTATTTGTTCTGATTCGTTTTCTGGAAAGTTCGAGCTTAACTTTCTCTGCTCACTTACTTATAATTAGATCTCCATAGTTGGTTTAGATTTTAATTTACTAGAACCGAATGCCCCCTTCCTCGTTACAGCGAACTTGATATAATATCCTTTTTCTACATGGTTTTCTACAAAATTGCTAATATCCTATCCCACTTTGGTTTTCATGTCTTTTCAGGCATTTTCAGTTTCATTTTAAGTTATTTTCATCTGAATGCCCTGAAATTTTTTTTCTTCATTCATATGAATACAAATTTCGCGGCGGATGACATGAGTTCCTCACCATCCCTCTTTAACACGTGGAAATGATTTAAAAAATATCCTGATTTTTAAGAAGATCACCTTTAATACAAAGTTAGATTAAACGAAACAAATTAGTGTATGAAGAGGGAGCTTGAATTACGATTTCGTCATTTTGACACATAAATCCGAAATTCCAAACTAACTAATCTAATACATAAAAGTTTTAACAAAAAGTGATTAGAAAAACCTTGACGCTTCTTGGTATATAATTGCCACATTTTATGGTGTTGAGATAAACTAACAGTTTTTGCAGTGATGTAGTCAGTTTTTTTATTTACGTTTTTACTCTTATACTCCCCCCCCCCCATTTTTTTGTTTATTTGTTTACTGACAACTCATATTTTTATGTCCACAGAATTAATTCTATGAGTTCATTGCAATAACATTTTTAGCAATGTAATCGTACTAATTCCTTCAAACAATTATTATTTTGTAATTTTTTTTATAATTTTGCAGTTCTGTACATGAAAATGTATTTAATTAACCTGTTCACCAAAAACTGCGGCAACTATGCGCTAAACTATGCACCAAACTTTTTCACAGTGTAGTTCAGGTTTGTGATTTGCATGTTGCTGTAAGACATTAGGTATAAGTCAGGACAAAGCTATTTCAGAATTGAAAGAGGTAAAAAAACTTATTTTTTTCTCTATTACTGAAAAGTTTTATTTATTCGTAAATATCCCTCAGGGGGTTTACCTTCTGCATCTCTGTCATCAAATAAGAATGAAAACTTATCCCAATGCTCCATTACATGCTGTACTACTTTTTTACGCATCTCTCAAGACATTACTTCGTACTTGTTTGATCAAGTACGTACTAGCGCACGTACTTGAGTATCGCAATATACTACCTGAATATCCGTTCTGCGTACGGGATGAAAAAAAGTGAGTCATTAAATCAAAGCCAGTATTGAACAACTCTACGAAACCTCAGTATCTCAGTAAAACTTAGTATTAATAGCATAAATGCTATTTCTCGAGGTCAACATGATATTTTAAAGTAATTCACAATCAATAATTTTTCTTCTGCACTTATACAATCAATAAGCTGTAATAAACCTATTTCCACAGTCACAGTATCTATGATAAAAATGCATAACATTGGTGCAGTTTTAATAGGCATCCAATTAACTCATAAAATAATTTGTAAATAAAATACTGTACATCGAAGAGCCATTACATTATGACTACCCTGCTAATAACATGTAGGACCACCTTAAGCCCTCAAAACTGCTAGCACCCGCCGTGGCATTGATTCCACAAGGTGCTGATAGGTAGTCTGAGGTATCTGGTACCAAGCGCCCACCAACTGGTCCTGCAATTCCCTCACATTGCTAGGGGGTAGCGTGGCAGCACGAATTTGGTTTTCCAAGTAGGACCACAAATGCTCTATTGGATTAAGGTCAGGTGAATTTGGGGGCTAAGACATGACTTGAAAGTCACTGGAATGTTCCTCAAACCAATCCATGACGATTCGACCCTTACATGGTGCATTATCCTGTTCGTAAATACCATCCCCTGCAGGAAAAACTGTTGCCATGAATGGGTGAACAATATTCAAGTAGCTTACAGACGTCAGACATTGTTCTATGAGGATTATGGGTCCTAATGTGCCCCATGAAAACATTTTTCCTGGACGAGAAACCATGAAAACCTGGGCGAGCCGAATGTTATAGATGGAGGGTGGTCATAATGTATTTTGTACCTATTAAATCTATATCAATTACCATGGTACCATTAGTGTATATTACTAAAATAATTAAGCATTATTGGCACCAATAATAGTATGGCAGTTTCTGATGGAGAGATGATAGTGATTCTAAACGAATCACTATCATCTCTCCATCATTTTGGCTTTTTCATATTTAACTTACTTTTTTTAAAATTTCAATTAGCCCTTGTAATTAAATTTATTTGAGCATCATTGGTGTCAAAAACCGTATCACAATTTTTTACTTTTCTCCTGAACAAATTAGTAACATTGATTTATCAGCTTTGTTTTATGGTACAAAGCTTATTATTTATTTATTTTTCAAATTTCTATTAGTTCCTATTACCAAAATTAATTGTACATCACTTACGTCAAAAAAGGGTGTACAAAGCTTTTTTTTTACTTTTCTCTTAAACGAATTAGTACCTTTTCTCCATTTCTTTTGTCTCTTAATATGTAGAAATTTTTAATTCGTACTGTGCGTCAAAATTAATTAAGAATCAATAGCGTCAATAATATTTTGAAAAAATTTTTATGCTTCGCTTTAAAGCAATTAGTACCATTTCTCTATTCCTTTTGCTTTTTTGTTCAATAGTCTTTTTAAATTTTAAATAGTACCTATTAATAATATTAATTAAACATAATTTGCATCAAAAGTGGTATGGCTAATTTTTATTTTTCTCCTAAACGAATTAAAAAATTTCTCCATTAATTTTGCCCTTTAGTATGTAGCTTGTGTTTTGCTTCAAGTATTTCATATTACCAAAATTAATCAAGAATTGGCGGTAAGAATTATATGAATATTTTTAACGCTTTTTCAAAAGGAATTAGTACTGTCGCTCTATTAAATTTGCTTTTTACTCAATTACTTTTCAATTACTGTTCATTTTAAATTATTTACTTTTACAGAAATGTTTGCTACTATAAGCAAAAATTAGCAGATGGTTAGCATTTGAAGTACTAATTTGATAACCATCCTTACGTTTAATGAGTCTAACTGACATAACGAATAAAAAATAAATGTTAAAGAATGTGCAATAAACCCCTGAGAGATATAAGGTAACAACCATCACTTGATATTATCTCAAAAAAATCTTATGCAATTTAATTTTCTCAATGGTGATTTCTAGGTCAATGAAAAAAGTTATTTTTTAAATGTCTCTGCCGAACGACTAAATTGAAATTTTATGTTCTAATATCAACAGGGATCATTCCCGTGCGTCGGTCTATAAGTATGCTGAATTTCTTCGATTTCGGTTGGATTGCTTAAAAATCTACAAAAGACAGACAAACAGACTTTCCTTTTTATATATACAGATATGCTATTGGTTAAAAAAGGCAGGCTAATAATTAGTATGAAAGTTTTTGGACCTCATGGAACCATTCTTATTTAAGATTTCTACATTCATTTTGAGAAGGATAAAAAATCAAAATAACTACTTCGTAACTAAGTTTTTATTTCTATCGAGAATTAAAATTACTCTAAATAAAAAATTAATGCAATACTAGCTTTTCAACATTGCTTAAATTATCACTTAGTACTACCTAAAAATTGAATTTAAATAAATACTTAACGTTTAACTAATCACTTAACTCTACTTAAATTATTACTTAAAAAAATAACGAAATTAATTATAGATGACTATAGCGTTGCCAATAAAAATAGACAAATACTCGAGTTTTTGGCAACACATAAGAGAAATTAATATATAGATAAAAATATTATTTTCTTTAACTCATTCTTAAAGAAGTTATTTACTTCAAGAAAACAATGTGAAAAATGCAATTATTTCTCAAATCCATGCTTTTTGACGTATTTAAAATAAAGTGAATTTATAGCGTGAACCTACTATTAAACTTTGGGCAAGTAGTTATTGGAATTCTCTCTATAAACTCGAAACTAATTACAGTGGATTCTCTGCCTTCTAAGAAGGTCCCTATGCTCCTTACATTTATACTAATTGAGTTAGAAATGATGTCAAATTCATATCCTGACAGTTGAAATGATTGCCAGGAAGCTGGAGTGGAGATGCAAGGAATTATTAATTTACGAAAGAGGTATTCAATTACCCTACGTTTGAGACTCTCGATAATTAAATTACAGATACTATGCTTTGAGAAGCCATGTCATCGCGCGCTGAATACGGATATCTTAATCAGTACCTTCGGGTTATAAATACTGATCACAATTAACTTTCATTCTTGTACATTAGAACAGTGATTTAACTTGATTTGTTTTTCTTCAGTGTTGTATTAGAAATGTGTGAATATCCGTGTAAAATAGTAGAAATAAGGTGACTTTAGTTATAGGATTTCTTAATTCATTATTTTATTTTATATCTTTCCTTGAACAGCCTATCCGAGTTTGAGTTTACGACTACAAATGGTTAATTCCGTAGACTTGCAATTTTGAACCTAATCCAGAAGGTAAGGGAACTCCTGGATCAAGTATTGGGAGAAATTTTGCTTTCTTGGAGGTCTTTTCGATGGAACTAATATGCGTTTGCATTACATGCAGAGAAAAACCACGAAAACCTCCCATGGTTAGTCTGACGGTAAGCGTACTCTAACCTATGCTCCGTCTACCACTGGAGATATTTTACGTCAGCACTGCGGTCGATGCGAGCCGGATGCAGAATTCGTATCGATCAACCATCACTGGGATATGAAAGCGGGTCACTGCATTAAGAGGCGAGAGCTCTACAGACAAGTATATTATAGACAAGTTCCCAAATTTTTTAACAAGGCTTGGCCAGACGAAAAGTGAACACTTGTTAGCGTCAGATATAGAAGTCATAGCAGATCAACATTGTAGAGTGATAAAATATGATAAGTTTACATGATAAACATCTTCACATGAGAGCATTATTTAAAGTAAATGTAAAATCGAAACATGATCACAAAATCCTTCACGGTGTAAATGATTTTGGGAAGAACGTATAATGATATCAGATTTAGGACAAGCAAACACAAGGTTTTCCATAAATTAAATTCTTTGGTTGTTAGAATGATTGAATTAAAAGTTCGACTCACGACATCTGTGCACTCACGACATCTGACGTGAGTAAATGAATGGTATAATCACCCAAATTTGCACTACTTCGTACTTTTTGATGGAGTCAGCTTATTGAGACAAATTTTCATAAAGACTGAATTTAGTTAAGTGAATATAAGATCCCTCATCATACCTTAAACTATAGCCCTAA
The DNA here is from genome assembly GCF_982258835.1 of Parasteatoda tepidariorum. Taxonomy (NCBI): domain Eukaryota; kingdom Metazoa; phylum Arthropoda; class Arachnida; order Araneae; family Theridiidae; genus Parasteatoda; species Parasteatoda tepidariorum. The sequence goes on along the minus strand of NC_141761.1, from coordinate 49,219,646 downwards.
GTGATGGTGTTGCTTTTTTCTACTCAACATTCATTTGTCTACTTTTTATTTGGCCACCATTCCGTTTATTTGAATTAGAGTTAAAATAAAGAATTCAAGTGCTTATATCAATTTTATACAATGATTAAAATATAGTATAAATGAATATGAAGAAAGATTGAATTTCAGCAGTTCGTCGATGAGCATTTCCCCCTCAACATTCTTTTGTTTTCTTAATAAGGTCTTTCGTTTATTTATACGACTATTGTTTCCCGCAAAAAAAAAAAGAAATTTGTAGGTTCGATCAAGATAATGATGATTTGTAACTGGAATATCGAGAGGGTAACAAATGGAATTAAAGCCTTTCACCACCAAATAACACGAATAGATTACTTATAGGATTTAGAAATTAAGTAACTCATAAACAATTTTTCGCCAAGATTCCTTTTGTTCTTCTGACTTGACTAGAGTTGTCAAAATAAAAGGCGATTTAAAGGGGTACATCGAGAGATCTCTTTCTTCTTCAATGGCGCTCCAGCCCAGGGTGGGCAATGGCCTTCCAAGAACGTCACATTCTCAAGCTGCCTTCTTCTTGGATAGACTCTTCCCTTTTATAACTTTGATAACTCTTAAACCGTTTTCTAGGCAATTGATCTACCAGATCCTTGATCTTGTCCTTTTTCGGGCTCCAGATACCGTGGCGTCGAAGATTTTTTTGGTCGCCCGGTCATCATTCATTCTAATTAGGTGTCCTGTTCATTTCAGTCTTTGAACTGATAAAAATGTTATTATATCTGACTCTTTGTAGATCCTATAAAATTTTGAATTATTCCTTTTCTCCGACTATCATTACACTTCACATCTCCCAAAAGAACTGGATTGAGAGCCCTAATTAGGCGAATATTTTAATTAATTGATGGATTGTTTATGTACTTACTTTTAGAAAAAATGAATATTTTTATGTTTTAACTCGCTTGATATTACTTGTTATCGAAACTTTAACTTTGATATTTAAAATCCTTTATCTATATTATGAAATCAAGTTATGAAATAAAGTTTTGTCAATCAAGTTATGAAATCATGGTTTTGAAATCAAGTTTTAGAACATTTTTAACCCCTTTCTTTACATTAATTTGAATTTTGAAGGAATATAATTTTATTATTTACTGATATAAATATAGTAATTTTATGATATCTTCAACGAATGTTTTAAAAGTTATTGAATAATATTCACAAAAGGAAAACAATGTAGAAATGTAGTTAAATAAGTATATATAGTGTAAGGGACTTACTATTATGGCCGAAAATGACTTCGCTTTAACCATTCAAACCAAAATACTCTAATCTCCTTCAGAAATTCTTTCAGGGTAACTAAAACCGATAAAACAGAGATCATTGCTGCTTTGTATGAGTTAAAAAAACAGTCTGGCAAGCAGGACTTAGAGATAAAAGGTACCAGACAGTAATTTCAGGAGAATTGCAACCACTAATTAACACTGAGCAGAAACGATATTATAAGAAAACAAGAATTCCTATTGGGAAATAGGCTAGAGAGAAAAACAAAATATATTGCTATTCTGGCTTTACCAAAATATGACACACATACAAATTCACTAGCACTAAAGATAAGAATATGTGAGATAAACCAAATCCAATTTAATTAAATACTAAGAAATCCAACTAACCTGAGGATAGGAGTCAAGTGACTGAAAATTGACATTTTAATGTTTCTATATATTACAATCATAAAAATGTGTATGTAAACAAATAAATAGCATTGTATAAAGTTACTACGATAAAAAAAAACCTTCAAGTTTTATTCTTTCATTTATCCATCTTTAAAATGATAATGAATATTGAAACTCGGACGATTTTTTACATTTGATTCCCCCGCTTTAAGTTATTAAATATTTAGTTCCCAATAAAACTTTTAATTTCATTACGAAAAGTTCCAAGTATTGGAAAAGAAAAACAACAGCCATTTTCTTAGTTAATTTTTATTCCGTGCTGTAAAAACTAATAATTAAACTGTGTTCTAAGAATTAATTTTTCATACTCATTAAGTTTTGAATACGCATTTTATTAAAAGAAGTGTAGCTAGCAATAGTAATTACTTCAAAACTAAATTTTAATTAAGAAGATATTATACACATGTAAATTATTTCATGAATTTTAAATTTAAACCTTAGTCTCAATACACTGTAACCGTAAAAGTTCTATCTATGCGTGTAAATATTATTTTTAGGAGCGAATTTATTAAATCCATTAAAGTGCTGAGAGTCTTCAATTAAAACATTCATTACGTATGCACTGAACTAAACTTAATCGAAAATAAACTGCATTCTGAAAATAAAAAATTCTTTTGTGGTAGGGGTACAATTTATCGTTACGTCATTAAATATGAAAAATAGGAAAAAATTTGACTATGCTTTTGGAAATGTTGCAACTTCTGTAATTTTCGTAGTTCTTGCGTTAAAATTTCTGAAAGTCAATGCGGTTTATTATTTGTGCAACTTCAAATAAAAAATGTTTCTTTGATATAACAATTTCTTTAAAATCAATTAACAAATCTTTTGCAAAACTCAAAATGTCATTCAATAAGATGTAACGTAATTACTTTTCCAGATGCGATCGCTATATTAAATCGTATATAACTGTTTTTAGAGCATGTTTTTAGAACAAACTAACTATTAATCGAAATTGCCAGGTGCAAAAGACAAAAATATATCACTGTTACAATAAAATACATAAAAAAATAACAAATCAAAGTTAATTGAAAGACGAGGACGAAAAAGAATTTATATTTCAATATATTCTATGTGCGATACGGCCCCTTATTTAATTAACTTCAAGTTAATTAATATTCTAATTTATATGGAGAAGCTTAGCAGAACTTTAACACGCCGTTTTGCTTATACAATTAGCTGGAGCTGACATCATAGGTCACATGTGTGGGTATCTGTGATCTTCTTCTCTTACTTGAAGTGCAAGTACCCACTTCAATTAATAAGTCATAATTGAAATTGAAGCATATTCTTTTAAAATGTATGTCAATATTTAAGTCAATAATAGTATTTTCAATATTATTATAATTTTGAATTATGAAGAAAATTAAACTGGGTTTAAAATTATTCCCTGTAACCTCTGTTGGTGAGTTAGAGAAAATGATACAAATGCATTGATTTATGAAAACAAATTGAAAGAAATTACTCAAGTGAATAATTTAAATTATTTCGAATTTTTCCTGATACATATGTTCTAAAAGACTATTTATTTGTTAGAAAACCTTACAGACATCGCAAATTAATTTTTCCACTTCAATAGAATTCGCTTGAATGATATATTCTAAAAGAATTATGATGAACAAAATATTAAAGAATGAATTCTCATTCATTGTAATTTTCTTCATAATTTTATTTTCTTTAATATAAAATTCTAATTAATATCGGGAATAAGTCAAATCGCATGTGGTGCTTAATAACAGTAAAGAATATGTTGTTGTTTTTTACATTTGTAGCTAGTAATCAATTTTGATTTCATAATAATACAGCATGTAACTTAAGAAAAAGATTTGAGAAAAGAAATGGCTTTTGATTCTAGTAACTCAATTGATTTCGTAACTCGAATTTATAGTATTTTATTCAGATCTGTTACCGAGCCGGTTGTCGGAACTAATAACATTTATTTTAAACGTTTTGTATCATTAAACAGCAGATTCAATCAAATTCAAACTTTGAAATAACGTTATCGGATGTATAGATTAAAATAATTATAATATGTATATAAATTCTACATTCGTCTTTAAAATTGAAAACAATAATAAAAGTATTAATTTCCAAATTGGTATTGTAAAATTTTTTTAATTTAATATTATTGTGAATTTTTTGAGAGCAATGGTATTTTATAACTCATATTAGTTTTGTTATTAATTATTTTAACCAAAGTAATTATATTGGTGATCAAATAACATAACTACGAAATGAGAAAATGTTTCTTTCGTGTAATGCTTATAAAAGCTTTTGAAAACATTTTTACGGATGCAACATTTAAAATAAATCAGCGTGTCTTTGCAAAAATCGCAGATAATGACTTCACGAACTTAAACACCAAATCCACAAGTCCTGAGCTCCTCCTGTCTTTTGATCGCTCTATCTTTGATCAGCCTTAGTTCATAACACAATGTGATTTTGTTATTTTGAGCATGCAATATAGTTTCAGTTTTGAACTTCGTTGTTGTTTCCTACTATTTCATCACCAAATTCTGCATTTTATAATTGAATAGTGAGGAGATTTTCATCGGTTAATACATAATAGTTTCAAAGTATTTAGATTATAATTTATTTATTTCGTCTCTTCAACTTATTTCACGTATTTTTATGCAGATTCTTTTTTAAGTAATTCAGATTTCGATGTATTTCGAATCTTATCCCTACTAAAATGTTTATCTTTTTGTATTGTATATCACATCACTTTCTTCCCCCCTTTTTCCATTGTTCTGTAATTTTCCCCCTGTTTCCTCTATATTTTGAACTTATATATGCATAAAATATTCCTCTGTATATTAAATATTTCCTTTGTAAGTTGCGTCATTTTTTTGTTATTATCATTTCACGCTGATATTGTGAAAATTTCGTCTTAAAATCGGAAGAATTCTAATTTATTGAATTTTATTTCTCTTTTTGCCGCGGGGAATTGTAAGACAATAAGATTTATCGAAAAACTTCGTAAATTTGGGTAAGAGAAAGAGACAGCAGTGTCAACTGCAGAGTAAAGAATAAAAGTAAGAATCGAGTTAAATTCTTTCCAAGCATAGAAAGCGTGAACTTTGATATTTTCTCTAGTATATTTGAGTAAAATGGAATTTCTTTATTTAGATAATTAAGTACAGTTAATCAATTGCTAGTAGTAAATTTTTTTAAAAATAATTAACATTTTCTTTCATTTATCCCGAAAAACTGCTGAAGTAAAAGAAGATTTTGCTTATCCATTTTTGATGAAATTATGCTCAGTTTAAATAAAAAAATTCTAAAAAAGAAATTAAAATTTTAAATAATTTTAATTTTTAATGCAACAGGGTGCTCTGCTTTCTTTTTTAACTATCAATTTAAGTTTGGTGGTAGTTCCTATCATAATCTTATTAATTGTCTTGTATTTCCTCGTAATATAAATCGGACTTTTATTATGGACCAAGTGTAAAGCACGATACAACTTTTATTTTCTCTTACTATTGTTCAATTTACGATATTCCATTTTCTTTTTTCTATACTTTCATATCATTTTCCTATCAGACTTGGTTTACTACTGACAACTTGGTTTACGATCAGAGGACAGAGCCTCCTTCATTTGCTCTTCGGGAATCCTCCTCTCCAATGCAATACTTCTATAATTTTACTTTCCATTAATCATATTTAAATTAATTTATTTATCGAATATCATATTTGCATAAAAAACTTGTTATATGATATACCGTCATCCTAACAAATTTGAATTTCTATATGCTGTTGATATGTTAAATTGCATATAATTGTTTTATCGTCCTTACAATTTAAGCAGATTTTACTTTTGTAAAGTTTTACTTATGCAGTTTTATAAGTAGTTTTCATTTTATTTTATATTCATCTATTTCATTAATATGAATTTAACGTATATACTTTCCACACTGTTTTAAACTGTGTGTTTTGTAGTTTTGGATTTGTTACCATTAAACAGTACTTTCAATTCAATTCGGACTTGGTTTACAACCACTTTTGACCAGCTTATGTAGAATATTTTTGTCATTCATATTTCCTTTAAATTAAAAAGATACATGTGTTTTGTGGATGTGTCTAATCTTGATTTAGTCTACTTACAGGATTTGTCTACATGTCTTGATTTAGTTTACATAAATAATTCTTGCTCCTATTCTGACCATAGATGGCACCACTGAAAAACAAGAAGGACACCCTCTGCCTTAAACACTTGATTTCAAGCAGGCTTGCTGATATTTTCAAGTCGCATATGAAACAACAACTACAAATCATGCTTCAAAAAAAAGTTTGTAGCTTTCACCGGCAAGATGACTAGCATAATATTTACTTGAGTCCTCTTTTATGACTGTTGGTTTTAGCTACAGCAGCAAGCAAAGTAAAACACTTAACGTTAACTAGCTTCATATGATTTCGGGTCTTGTACAGTTAAATTCCAGATATAATTCATTTTACGTACGTGATACGATTTTTAAGCTTCCTTGCAATCTTTACTACTTTTATTTTATTTTATTTTTTATTTTATTTTTTGCATCAAATTTTTTTTTATAGTACCACTTGTTTTATTTCAGTTAGTACTTATTAAAATGTTAGTGTTTATAGCCTTGTCTCTTCAAGCCTCACATTTAAATATATTCAAATTTTGCATAGAGTAGTTTAGGCGTTTTCTACTATTATGGCATTAAGCATTACATTTACAAATCGAAAAATTTAGATATGTTAATACTAAATAATTTTAATTGTCTTTTAAAATATATTATCACTTGAAGGATTGTGAATGAATAATTAGTAATTTTTAAGAAATAATATGAAGATAAAATACTCTAAGTAGAATAAATGCAACTAAACGTAAACGTTTAGCTAATTATGAGATTGCTAAAAAATTAGCAATAAAACGTGTATTGTCCAACAAAGTGTTTGAGATAATTTGTTATAGCTGTGTTGCTGCAAAGATCAATTTTGCGATAAGATTTATTTCTACTTATGTGAAAAGAAACATCAGATGGGAAATCTTGAAGTGAAACCTTTTTTATTCTTCCAAAATATCCTACCTCTCACGTGCTTTTCGGAAGATAACCATGCACTATTGCCTCTATACTCACCTTTACAGACTTAAATCGTCAACAGCCCAACTTGCCCCTTGTGCTGCAACAACCCTGTTGTTGACTCCAGTTCACCATACCCTTGCAGAGCCCAGAAGAAAAAATCCTATTTACACCTGTTATTGGGAGACTAGAAAACATTTGATTAATTCAAGTCATCTACTGTTTTCCTTTTTTATTGTTCAGTTTGTTTGCTATTGTTTGCTATTAGTTCTTGCTTATTATTAGTTCTTGCTTATATATTTCCTTTTCTTTTCTTTTTTTGTTGACGAAAAGATCTGCGTTTACTCTTACCTTGCTGCATTGCAAATAAAAAAATGTTTAAGAGAATATTATTTTCGACAAATTTAAAAAAAAAAAACATTTCCATGAAGAAAATAAAACCTTTAAGGTGCTGATTTGTTATAGAAGCTTTAAAATAACTCATATTGCTTTTTTATAATACCTTATTTACTAGTTTATGCATCTAGCAAACGCTTTAGTACATAATTTAATGAGAAAAATCTTGTCTTTATCTATTAGGATGTTCCATGAATTGTATGAAAACATTTTCTTTTCTCTCTCAGCCTTCTTATTTTACAACTATCAATTTTCATATTTCTTGTTTATTCACAACATAACCAGTCAAACTTATTAGGGAATTGTTTGAAAAATTTAGAGACAACTCAGACAAAATTCCTTACCACAAAAATAAAGAGGAAATAGCTCATTATAACTAGAATTCACAATAATCTAAACTTTTACCAGAATAGTTCACTAAAGTAAGGAATAAAAGTGCCGACGATAAGCACCCGAACAGGTATGACGAAGATAAATTTATCGAATCTTTTCTCGCTCGACGCAACTTTCGTGTTTATAATCACGTCTCATTAACGAAAACTTAAAGAAGCAGGCTATTTGAAGACATTTTTCTTTTTGAATATTATGAAGGCTTATACTTCTAGTTTTCTCTTTACGGAAATTGAATAGAATACAGGAGTTCTACGGTTTTGTGCAATTTGAAATTATTATGACATTGCTGAAAAGCTTGTTTTATTTGCCTTTCAATTCTTTTCTACAAACACATGATTTCAATTACTAATTTGATTTATATAATTGAATTTTTGGAAATGTTATTTGTGCACTTTAGACAGCCAATAAAGTTTATTAACATTCAATTTTAGCCACTCCATATTGAATTTAGTAATAAAATGTTTAAAACTAGTTAAACGAACTCAGAACTAGGGTCGTGAAAACACTGTTTAGATTTTTATTTATTTCTAATACCTGAATACCAGTTCTTCGAAAAGGGTGATGAAAATTATAGAATAAATTAATTAGTACAGAACAATGCCTCGAGAATTTGCACAAAATGAGCGAGCTGGGAAATTTTAAATCAGAAACTCATCCTATTTTATGTTTAATTCAAGCATATGTTATTTCACTTTAACAAAGATCTATTTTATGTTTAATTCAAGCATCTGTTATTTCACTTTAACTAGGATCTATTTTATGTTTAATTCCAGCATCTGTTATTTCACTTTAACAAGGATCTATTTTATGTTTAATTCAAGCATCTGTTATTTCACCTTAACAAGGATGGATTTGACATTTGGTTTTGCTGGATTCCATGTCATATAGGAATCCCTGGCAATATTTTAGCCGACACAGCAGCACGATCCGCTAGTACGCCTCTAACCCTGTCTATTTCTTTCTCAGATATAAGAGTACATATTCGTCAGTTTATAAAATCTCTGAGACAGCAACAGCGAGATAACCAAGTTTTTAATAAATTACACGCTACTAAATTTAGTTTGTACCCCTTACCAGTATTGCGCTTGCGTTGTGTTGACATTTAGCGAACTAGACTTAGAATCTGTCGTACCTGATTAACTCACCTTTGCTTGCTGTTCGGAGAACCTTCTAATCAGTGCAGCACATGCAATGTTCAACTAACAATTCATCACATCTTTATTGCTTGTACATGTTTTAACCAGTATCGTCTTACCTTCCTTGATAACTCGGCTTTATGCATAAAAGATTTGTTGGATAAAACACATCACTTTAACATCTTGGTATTGTTACGCATGATTGGTAATTTATATAGCATATAAACGATTTTACATGACTTTATACACTTTGTATTTTACTACCTACCAGCAATTTTATCCTGTTTTATGTAATTTTAATGTATTTTCATTTTTATCTAATTGTATTCTCTTCTGAATGCATTTCTGAGCCATGTACTGTTTTTAACGATTGCCTGTATTTTAATAAATCTGTTCTGTTCGTATTGCCTTTTGATTTGTTAAAAAAAACGCTTGTTTAGTGCAGCATGTCCTGTCCTGGACCTTGTGCCATTAAACTGCAAATTCAATTAAATTCAATTTGCACAAAACTTTATATACAACAACTTAAATAATTCAATTTTTTTATTTATTGCTATTTTTTATTATTTCATTCTACCTGCACATATTTAGTTTGTTCTCCTCGTACACATGCCATATTATGCAACAACATAAATGTCTGACAGTCACATTTTATGTTCAATTTATACACTAATGTACTGCACTATACTGTGTGCCAATTTCATTAAGTTTGACTTTTAACTTTTTCAGTTACAGTTATTTTAGTGATTTGTCCTTAATTTATGAAAATCAGCGTAGTTTAACAAATTTATTATGTCTCCCGTAAACTGGAATAGTACTTATGTCTGTTTTACTATAAAAGAAGCGTCTATACCATATCGTCGCTGCTGCAGTGAACTCAAAATTATGAAACTCAAAATTTTTCGTTATCAAAGTAAGCATATATATATATATATATATATATATATATATATATATATATATATATATATATATATATATATATATATATATATATATATATATATATATATATATATATATATATATATATATATATATATATATATATATATATATATATATATATAATCCAGAGAATAAAGATAGGATACCTTCATTAGCTCACACGATTATATCCGTAAAAATGAGTGCTTTCTAATATTGTATCAATACAGCTAAAGCAAAATAATTCAATAGTGTGAGGAGCACTCAAAAAATTGGAACAAAATGGAACACATTAAGAAAAAAATATATCATGCAATAAAACAGAAAATAAAATGCAAAGATACAGTTGAACAAAATACAAACTGAAATTTATAAAGCAAGTAGTGAATTCAAATGAACTTACGTGTGCCGGATCTTTCAGGAATGATTTAAAATATTTCCGTAACAAGATTGCCATTACAAAATATAGAAACAGAAGCTCAAATGGAGTTAAAACCGTAAATGGAGGTTTTTTGCTTTATGGCGCATTCTTACTGCAGTACTGAAGAGCGTTTTATTTGTTAATTACCAAGGATTGCCCCGAAAATGGTATAATAATGGTATATTTTTTACAATTTAAAGTGGTTTATAATTAATATGGTTGATCTTTAATTATTCAATAATAATGATTTTGGGAAGTTAACATTTATTAAAAAAAGAGAGAGAAAAAACATAAATGTTTAGTTTTCTAAAATTATTTTTCAGAAATATTTTATTTCAATAATTTTTCTTCTTCTCTTTTCTTTAATCGTTATTATTTTCCATGCTTTCTCAAAGTTTTTAACTTATTTTATGAGTGTTATATACTTGCAGCTTATGCGCAGTAAATGAAACTTATTAATAATTTTCTTCGTTTTGATTTTTATCCTTTTCGTCTTTAGAGCTGTATATATATATATATATATATATATATATATATATATATATATATATATATATATATATATATATATATATATATATATATATATATATATATATATATATATATATATATATATATATATATATATATATATATAATGTTTAAATGTATAATTTAGAAATTTTGAAGCACACAGTTTGAAAATTATGACATCATTATAAACATTTATATTTTAGAATTCCAATTGCAAATCAATAAAGAATTCGTGCTTTTTAACACTATATTAATTTAAATATAATAGTTCCACTTTCTATTATGCATTTGCATAACAATAAAACGGGTGATTTGATTTCTAAGTTGAATTGGTAAACTCGATTAGTCACATTACAACTGAGACGGATAACTTCATGACAAACTAAGCTCACATCTCGAGAGCTTTACAAACTCCGAAATTGACCATGACGGATTGCACGACAGATGGCGAAGGAGTAGTTGATTAAGTAACGTTTGAATAACTGATTTGAAGTGAGATAGTAAATTCAATATTTTTTCCAAAATATTATCTGATAATAAAATAATAAATTCAATTTTGAATGTTTGCTGGCATTCATTTTTGTTTAAGGAACAAAATTAGTTATGTATTGAAAACTGGTGGTTGATGTAATATTTATTGACTATCTAGCCTCTGCTAGCTTTGCTCATCAACCCTCACAATGGCCGTACAATAATCTTTGTTTCTTAACGATTTACAAATTTTTATATCAAAAGAAGAAATTTATCAATTATGAAATTCCATTTATTGTATTATCATAGATTCATTTCAAAAATGTTAGTAATTTATTTTATAAGGATAAAATTTAAATCTGACAATTTTGCTCGGTTACTATTGCAAGTTTTTCATTTTTTTAATACTTTTTGTTGCTAAGAAACTCGTTAAATATTTTTTTCAAAGAGATTTCCTAGCATTAATGTTGAAATTTATTTCTTAATATTGCTTTCGAATTTTAATAGATATTTTTCGCTTACCGTAAACCGGGGCGAGTCTACCCATTTTAGTTTTATTTAATTTTCACTATTTTAAATTGCAAATAAAATATTTTTTACCGACGGAGGACTTAGTTCAAACTCTAAGGAAGATGACGCTGTAGTAGTTTGATCCGTTTTTATTTATTTGGCGTCTTTTTAACCGACCTGTTCAAAGGTCTTTTGAGAGATTTGTATTGAAAATCAGCAAACTTTTAGTTGGTGCTCCGTAAGTATATTATTATTATTACTATTTTCTCTTTGGTTAAGTGATAAACTAATCTAAGACTAAGATTACATTAATTTTATATGAAAAAAACAACAAAAAGAATGTAAGTTTTGCTGTTGTAAACAAAGAGCCAGAATTCGCGGGGCGAGTCTACCCATTCGTATTTAGTTTTAATAAAGCATAATAATATAATTTAGAACTTTGTTTATATTAAAATTAAGTCATTTTAAATGAATTTGAGTATATTATTTTAATTCTGCATTGATAAATTTATCATTAATAAGAAAATTTATAGGTTAAATATAAATGTAAATATAAAATATGTTTATTTTACCCATTTTTTCAATTTTTATAATACAAAATTAAATTTTTTTATTTAATGCAAGTTAAATAAATTATTATTTATTATTACAGATGGTTCGAAATTATATTCGCAAAACAAATGGATTTAAATGTTACAAAAAAATGCCATGATTTTGTTAATAACCTTTAATTATTATTATTTATTAATTACTTAATTGTAAATTTATATTAATTTTAATTTATTTTTATCAACAATAATCAGAAAAAAATGGTATTTTATAATCTTAATGATTATAAAAACAAAACTGTGATCAAAATGTGATAATCGATCAAATACTCAATTTGTGTTATTTTATGAATAAAGAAATGGAATATATAATAAAGTTATGAATTTTACTTCATAAATATCCTATATAGTAACTAAAATAACAATTTAATAGTAAAATGTGATTATTTACAAGGTTAACATTCATCTTAGTAGAATGGGTAGACTCGCCCCATACGAGAGATTTGTCAGCAGTTCTATAAAAATATACAGTAACAGCGTAACTGTTAATATTTTCTAAAATCGATTTCACAACTTTAAAGAGGGATAAATAGCGATTCCGAAACACCTATTAAAAGCCTTTTTTCTTTAATATTTACAAAAGTTTGACCACTTGAAAGTTGACAAACTGAGAAAATGGATAGACTCGCCCCGGTTTACGGTACTATTTTAGTTACATACTCTGACATAACAATCTTACATGATGAAAAAAATGTACAAAATTAAATATAAATTAACTACGATTCAATGAATGTAAAATGGAACAGAAACCTTTTTACTTGAATTGTTGCATAATAAGGTAAGTACCATGTGAAGACTTTAAAATATAATAAAAGAGGAAAAATCTTGTGGTTTAACGAATTTATAGTTTTAAATGAAAAGCAAAGCCAAAAACGTAATAATTATAGGGCAAATCAATAAAGGATGTTGAAAAATGTAACGCGTAAATACTAAATATATGACACTAATAAATAAATAATACTAATAAATAAACCTTTACAGCTTTTATAAAATTTTATAAAATGTAGAGAAAAATTAAAATTATTTTCATACAATCAACAGAAAGATATTGAAACTTTCAAAATTCAATTTGTTTTCTAAGAGCAATTCGCTTGCGTGCATCAAAAAAAAAAAAAAAAAAAAAAAAAAAAAAAAAAAAAAAAAAAAAAAAAACTACTTTAATCAAAGCAAAGTAATCACAGAGCTTTAATTTTGCAAATTCTCAATTCCTTTTTTGAAATTACTCTAAATGAATTACTTTGATCCGCGATGGCTCAGGGGATAGAGCGTTCGCTTTCCATTGAGGTGAACCGGGTGATTGAAAACACGTGATGGCTGGTCGATACAAATCCGCATCCGGCTTGCCACGCCCAAAGTGCTGACATTAAATATCCTCAGTGGAAGACGGATAACAGGTTAGAGTCCCTTGGCAGCCAGGCTAACCGTGGGAGGTTTTAGTGGTCTTCCTCTCCATCTAACCCAAATGCAGGTTAGTTCCATCTAAAATTCCTTCTCGAAGGCAAATTTCTCCCCATACCTGATCCTGGAGTTCCCTTGTCTTCTGGATTGGGTTCAAAATTAGTTTCACATTAGTAGTCGTAAACCCAAAAACTGGGTCAGCTGTGCAACGCCGGTTATAAAATTAAATAAAATGAATTATGAATGATCTCCTAATACTTTATATATTTTGAAGGAGAAAGTTACGTTTTAGAAAACTCGTAACAGTGGGGAAATATGGAGTATCAATTTTGGGGTTACGGGGTTATAAATATAGTTAATCCCAATTTCATGAAAAAAAGGCAAGTAAAGCAAAACTAACGATTAAAAGCAAGGTACCTGTCTTATCCCTCTTACATCCCGATATAATAGCAATATTAATACTTTAATTAAGGTCTATGGATGCTGCTATGGCACTATAGGGATATTCTAATGGTGGAAGGACGATTAGAAATTAAAATTTACAGATTTTTCTTATGAATATGAATAAAAATGCATAAATTGCAATTTTGGTATAAAGATGCACTTTATTCAAAATTCTTTTAACAAATATGATTATTAATTTTCTGTATTACGTGTAGGACAAAACTGTTCAATAATCCTTTAAGTTCACACAACAGTTTCTGTAAAACTCATTGTTAACTCTTACTTGTGATATAAAAAAATTACATTTGCTTAATTTTTTTTTTCATTTTGAAAATGCGCTTTCAGTTTCTAATTATCAATAATGTTTGATACTATTTTCGTTAACAAATATATAAATCGCAAAAAAATGCACAATTACGGAATTAATTTCGTGTTTTTCATACTTTTTCTGTAATCCGTTTAATAAGTTATCATTAATATTCACATAAAAAAAGACTACTTCTTCATGCATCAAAAACATTTTAATCAACAGTTTCGATCCTTAAAAAAATGTAAAGAATGAAGGAAATAGTGAGGATTACCTTATAATTAGTAAAAACTAATTTGTTATTTAATCAGAGCTTACAAAAAAGACTTTTTTTTCTCCAAATAATGCTACTCAGCTGAGTTTTTTGGAACTAAAAGAAATAACAAAGGATAAAAGTGTAATAAAAAATAATTTGGAATTTATCTTCTCCTTTAATTAAAGCTAACTGATTCCCGTCTATATATTTAATATATGATTAATTTTCGGCGGTGAGGAAATATTGAATTATTTTTTTTATTTATTTTTTTCATCGATCTTATTAGCTTTATTCAGTTTTTTCTGTACTGATGAAAACATTAATATTAAATATTGTATCTCCTTATTCACCGATGATGATATTTTTTATGTTAAGTTTTTTAAGATATACCAATGTGTTAACTGCCTTTAAGGGATTCAAACTTTCCTCCATGATTCTGATTAAATTTTTTCGAATCACAATATGCAGGTTGCAGATACTCTCCAAGTCCGTTGAGAAATATTTTGTGGTTGTCGTTTTTTTAATCCCACCTATCAATTCAGTAAGCCTGCTTGGTGGAACCAAGAATATTTAAGGAAGAGGGTGCGTTTCTTATTTTCCAAAGACGCCGTACAGGGTCAACAATATGACTTCGACCACAAGCACGTCATAGCCCGTTTACAGACTGATCTGCTCATACAGACAGTCATTGATCCACATATCATAAGTTTGACTTGAACCAAAGCATGATAATTCTCCAATCTAGTATCCCCAGAGTTATTGATTTGTTATGGAAACTTAGAAGACTTTTTCAGCAGGTTGAATTTCTACTCTGTAAATGCATTTCAGCAGAAAGTAGATGGCTAGCATAATTGCTTTTTTTACTTCAAATTTAACAGTTAATAAGTCTCAAACTAATTTATGGTTTTAAGTTTCTAAGACTTTTAAATTTTGTGCTGCGAAGCAAAATGTACCGTAAAACAAAAGGAACAAAATCGTAAAAAGGCACTTAAAATTGCAAAAACTTTCGAGAAAAATTAAATTAAAAAAATTCGTATTAAAGTAATCAAGCATAGGATAAGCACTTTCAATCTATTAAATTTCAACGCAGTTGTTGTATTTCTACGGCCTCTACACTGTAAGAAATTTCGAGCTATGTTGCGCCAAACATTGGTTTTCATTTGCTGGCTACCTAAATTGGTGCTCAGTTTTACTAATTATTGGTGCTTTCACTAGGTTGAGAAGGTTGCACCAAAAATAGGTATTTTGAAAGAACTTAAAAGCAGCGAAAGGTTGCACCAAAAATCAGTGTGTTGAAGAGAACTAAAAGCGGTGGAAGGTTGTACCATTATTAAGTATATTTAAAGTGCCAAAAAGCAGAGAAAGGAAGCATCATTATTAAACATTTATAAAAAAAGAGAAGTTAATTTAAAATAAATTTATAAAGTTAGTACCATCTAATGTTTTAAAGAGAACTTTAATTTTAGGCTGAAGCAAATTCTTATTATTATGTATTTTAAAAATCATTTTATTACTTAAAAATGAAAATATTACTTTCGCAAAAGAAAATTTATATAAAAGAGTAGGCAAATATTGGATTAATCAACCCACAATCTCTAATCGAGGAAACATTTCCAATATTAATTACATTGGAGTATGAAAATAATAAATTTAAAGTAAATTGAGAAATGTAAAAATAATGACATAACTTGGAAATATTAACAAAAAATATCTAGATCCAGATTGATATTCAAACATAATTTATTAATTTACAATCACTTTGATGTTTGTATACATAGACGGAATGTAATAATTTTTATGCAAAATTCTTAAAATTTAAATATATTATACTTTTTATACATATCACAGCATTCATTAAAAAATACAAAATATTCTCTCAAAAATATGGTAAATTGTATGTTTTTGTTACTAAGAGAGTGCATTCAATTCAAACATATTTTTAATTTACAGTAATTTGAAATAAAAATTATGTTAGCATATGCCTTAATGTTTACAGTTTTGAAATTTGAGATCATCTAAAATTAATTTTCATTATTTTAATAAGATACTAAATTTCTTGACATACTCTGTCTCATCTGAATTAAAATTTACATTATGACTAAATTACTTTCTTACAAACATAATTTACTACTTGATAAAAAAGATTAAAATTTCACTCAATTTAGAAAAAAATTATTGTCATTTTTTTGCAAATTAATATGATGAGTATTTGGGAAAAATAAATATTTTTATTACATATTCATTATTATATTCATTATTATATATTCATTATTACATATTCAATATTAAAGATTTTTCTGGTGCTATTACTTTAACTACATCAAATTTTTCAGTTGATTGTAAAAAACACAGCAAGATTAAAAAAGATTACTCACAAATAAAACTTTGGAGCTTTTTCAAAAAATAATAAAATTTTTTCCAAGCACAGGTTCTTCATTCTCAAAACTCGAAAACACATTCCTTGTTTGTAAGCTGTTCTTTAAACTAGTACTTTTAAAATTTGAAAAAAAAACTGTTTATAACCTTCTGGAATTCTGGTAATTTCGACAGAATAAATATTTTTATTAATAGGCTTTACACTGGTTATAACAATATTTTTTCCTAAGCCAATTTCTTGATTAAAAGCATTAAAGTTGTTGGTGCCTTTGTGCTAAAAGAAGATTAAAAATAATGTAATTTATGCTAATAAAATGCATAATTGAAATAATTTCACAGAAAAAACAAAATTTGAACTCTTACGCTTTTAAAACATAGAAAGATCAATCAAAGCAAGTCATATTTTAATTACTATTTTTAGAATACAATATTTAAAAAAAATTGAGAAATTGTCATTCTTATGTAGAAAAATGTTTAAACATTTCACCATCTAAAACATTTTTTCGAGACCAACTATTTAGGGGGGGGGGGGTGTATTGTTGAAGAAATTTGAAACTAACACTTTCAGAACAGACAACGAAATTTTTAAAGATGATATGAAAGAAATGAACTGTAATTAATGCAAATAAAAAGGAAAAGTTTACTTACCTTCAAAAGAAATAGACTATTTCAAAGACAACTTGCATGAGATGATAGCAAGGCTCAACAACAAAATCGCCCATCAGTCAACATTTACAAGAAAAGTTAAAGGTCACAGTTAAAGCTTGTGCCTCTCTCTTATAGTACGAATGTTTGGTGCAATCGATTGCGCCATGAACGTATTTCTCGATCATATTTACCAATTTAAGGTGCAATCTAAATAAAACAATTTTTCATTTAACCAATTTATGGTGCAATTAGAAACTTTACACCAAGTATTGATTAAACATTTACCCAGATTTTCTTGCAGTGTAGAGTGGCTCATATCATTTTATTTTAAACAAGTTTAACAGCCAATTAATCTCAAACTAATTATCAAATGCTAATATTTTTATTCCGTTGTACTTCTTGCAAATTTTTTCAGACACATTCGTGTATATTTTTTAACATTTTATTGCATTCGTATACATTGAGTCTTGTAGTTTTTGCTCGGCAAAACAAAATGTAACGTTAAGTTGAACACAAAGTACAGCATAGGCCGCACCCGTTTCGATTTTTTAAAATAGTGACGCATAATTTTCCAATGTATATATTTTCTCAATAACAGATGAAAAAAAAATTTCAAGCATGAATTATACTATTTTTAAAATTACATATTTTTTTCTAAGAAGAAGGCTGTTTATGTGATACTATTAAATAATATTTGAAAGCAAAATGTCTAAATATCTCCGAACTACATTGAATATAAAAAGTTATATCGATGGAGAAAATTAAACATGCCTTGTTGAAAGATATAAAAAAATTCTTGTTTACCTTTTGGTTAGTTGTACGTTGTACTTCTTTTCATCTAATAAGATTAACCGTTGGCATGCTTGCTTATACAATGAAGTATTTTGACATCTCTCGAAATATTATCGCTGCTTTCGAGAATAATATTCCCACAACTTCTTTAATTTAGTTAATGATTTTCTCTACTTTTCCGACGTATGTGGTAAAATGGCATTGAAGTTAGAGTTAGACGTTTAAAAATATGAAGATTAAAGAAGGTAATAAAAAGGAAGTATGTTTATGCATTTTACTTTACTTTATGCTTTTAAGGAAGTATAATTATATATATATATATATAATATTCACTGTCCCTTGCTCCAAGATCTAATGCTATAAGACTAAAAGAACTTTTTAAAAAAAAAAATTATTAAATTGTTTTGCTGTTAGCCTTTTAAAATGACTTTGCACTAGCATTGACTGTCTTGTATAGTTAAAAAATTTAACTGAACTTCGAAATGTCATTTTCCTGGCATGACCCAAACAATGTTTCCAATAATAACTTGCTTCAAAACTTCCCATAAGTTTTTCAATATCTATTTTTTTCTATCTCAACCGGTGAAAGCATTTCTAGAATATACGCAGAGGGTATTATTTACAAAAACTTCGTTTAAAATTTTTTTTTTCTGTCAATAACTTATTTGTCCCAAGAAAATCTGTCATTTTCCTGGCTACTTTTACTTAGTGGTTTATAACCAAAATAGATAGAGCCAGCAATCAATATCTTACGTTAATAGGTTGATTAGATACCCTCCTATATGAACATGTCTTGTTGCAGAAATAAAGAACCAATTTTCTGGTTCAAAATCTATTTCCAAAAATATTTCAAGATGAGTAGGTTTTTGTGTTGTCATTTTCCTGGCTTCTTGAAATTATTAAAAACATAAACTACATAGATTTATCTGAGTTATTTTATGAAATCCTGTTGTTTTCTGCAGAATGTAAACGTTTTTGGGCCAAAATATTAAATTAAAGTAAAGTTACATGCTATAAAATGGCGAATATGTCATTATCCTGGCTGTCATTTTCCTGGTTTATGAATTCCAGGGCATTGAAGTATTACCAGAAATTTTTTTTAACTGCTAATACTGTAAGGAGGAAAAGCAAATGTTAACCTGATACCAAGTTTATACAAGAATGTAATATGCTTGAATATAATCAAAGTTATTTGTTTATTTAATGATTGATTATTATACACAATTTTATTCTGTACATATCAGCAACAAAAATTTTTTAGATTTTTTCTACAGTGGATAAAAAGAATTAATTTAAGCAATTTATGGTCCATCTAACATAAAGGCCTAAGTTGAGTTACTTACTATTAACTTAAAATGACTGTTTTTTAAACTTCTAAGCTAATATGTCATTTTCCTGGCATTCAAGATTTAAATGTAACTGAAGAAGTATACAAACAAAATTTTAGATTATTTTGAAGGCTTTAAATTTGAAGAAATTTTTTTGATCCGAATCGTCATGTTTAAAAAGAATCACCCATATATATGTATGTATAATGTGCTTTTTTTCTGAATTTTTTCTTATTTTATTAGTTTCAAGTAATTTAATGACTGATGATTGTTTATCCATCCTTGTAGCGAAATTTATTTATCTTTGTTGAGATTTTTTAATTTAAAACCTCAACCCCGAGTTGATGTCTAAAATAACCAATAGAGAAAAAAAGAGAAATTAGATGTTTCCAGATATAAATATTATTCAAAGATAGTACAAAGGAATAAAAAAATTAGGATTCTACAATTATTTAAGAATTGTTAATTGTTAAGCTCGTTGGGAAAAATATTATGTTTGGTAGATTTGTAGACAACTGCAATGTTACTAAGAAGTTAAAATTTGACAAGCTGAAACAGGAAATTTTATTTGTGAAATTCAGTTTTGAAATTCTAATTATTTGGAAGCTATTGTAATTTCAAGTAATTTTTGTGTGATTTTCTTAGATAGTTTGCTTCAAGTTTTAAATATTTATGTATTGTTGTGGGAAATTTGTTTTTTTACTCATGATACCTTTATTTATCTTCTTTTATAAACGATGTGGTTATTTAAACCTCCGTATACGTAGTAACATAGTAATAAATTAATTTTACCAAAGGCATATACCTTAAAAATCTAACAAGTTCGCAATAATTAGTATTTTTCTAATATCTACATACAATAATACATATAATAATTCAATGAGAATTTTTTAGCTGCATACAATGAAATGTTTAAACCTTATATTCTTTTAGTTCATTTGAATTTAATTTTATATTTGAAATTTTCATCACGAGATGAAAATATGATACTCTATAGCAAAATATCTTAAATCTATTTTTCTTTACAGAAAGCAGAATAAATGCTTTTATTCTCAAGACTATTTCTATCTATTGTTTGTAATGTCAGAGGAAAAGACAAATGTTTTGTCAACTCCAGATTGGTGGTCAGAGGTAGATATTTCAAGCGATATATTTCCTGTAAAATTCACAATAGCTTTTGACAGGTTGAAATAGATAAAAACTATTTTTGCCTTCATTTTTGTAATGCATAAAAGGAGAGAAAGCTATCTTACGTATATATATATATATATATATATATATATATATATATATATATATATATATATATATATATATATATATATATACACACACCGAAGAGCCGTTACCACCCTCCATCTGTAACAATGGGCTCGCCCAGGCTTTCATGGTTTCTCGCCCCGGAACAATGTTCTCATGGGGCACATTAGGGCCCATAATCCTCATAGAACAATCCCTGACGTCTGTAAGCTACTTGAACATAGTTCACCCATTCATGGCAACAGTTTCTCAAGCGGTGGATGTTGTTTACCAACAGGATAATGCACCATGTCATAAGGGTCGAATCATCATAGATTGGTTCGAGGAACATTCCAGTGACTTTCAAGTCATGTCTTGACCCCCAAATTCACCTGACCTTAATCCAATAGAGCATTTGTGGTCCTACTGGGAAAACCAAATTCGTGCTGCCACGCTACCCCCTCGCAATGTGAGGGAATTGCAGGACCAGTTGGTGATAGCTTAGTACCAGATACCTCAGACTACCTATGAGCACCTTGTGGAATCAATGCCACTGCGGATGCTAGCAGTTTTGAGGGCTAAAGGTGTTCCTACATGTTATTATCAGGGTGGTCATATTGTAATGGTTCGGTTACATTATATATATATATATATATATATATATATATATATATATATATATATATATATATATATATATATATATATATATATATATAAGTTTAAACTTTTGCTATTTATAATTTTTGTGACATGTAAGTTTGATACCAATATGAACATTACATCTTTCCTAGTTTTTAAATTTTCCATATTTATTGAACTTCATCATTTTAATTATTTCAAATCACTCTTTAAATGAGTAAATAAGTTATTTACGCTTATGAGATCAAATGGAAATATTTCTATTTTCAATAAATACAATGGCTAATTTTTTTTTTATTTCAATGGAAGGTGCAACTAAATATTATATAATGTCACGACAACTACATATCAAAATCTATTTTTTAACTTTCTTTCTTCAACCGCATTTAAAATTAGTTATTTTGTTTAGTTTTAATGTCCAACGAATTTTCTGATCTTTAATCTTCAACCAAATTATTCAAAATACATAACTCAAGATTCAGTCAAATAATTTAACATAATTCAGCCAAATTATTTAAAACATATAATATTAAATAATAACATAAAATATCGTAAGGATGGCAGAATTGGCTTTACTTTTAGCAGTGTTCTTTTACAATATATACACCTATAAAAGATCTCTGCTTTACCCCAAAAGTGTTGATTATGCACTACTTTTTTTTCTCCTTTGATTAGGCAATTCGGGAGAAATTTATCTCCCTTAGTCTGTGCTCATTCATATTATGCAAAATTTATGATCTTATTTGAAATGTTACTTGGTCTCGAAGGCACCTCGAAGTCTGCAATGAAATAAACGTTTTATTTTGATTGTGATTCTCTTTTCCCCATCTGCTACAATCAGACATCTTCTAATAAATTTTTAATTTCTGCCATAGTCAACAAAAATCTATCTCCTTCAATATACACAACACATATTTCTCAATCGTAAAACAGTAATTTAAATTATGTCTTTATAAGAAATGTAGCATTTGTAAGTCTTAAAAATTAACATGTTAGAATACCAGATAAAAATAGTTTTTTGAAAGATAGACGCGTTTAAAGCGAAGACCAGAACCTGCTTGTTCCACTTGTAGAAAAACCATCAGCACCATCTTGAATCTATTCGAAATTAAAACTTAAGATATGCAGTTCCTTAATTGTAATTATTTGATTTATTTACTTTACTTGGTGACATACCTCACCGAAATCTTTTCAACTAGAGTAAAGACACTGGATGCTTCTCCTTAATTAAATCCTATTTTTATACTTACCAAGCCCTCGGCACGGTATAGCGCCCTTTTAATCACTGTAACAGCAGTGGAATTTTAATAAATTACAACAAATTTTTGAAAATCGTTAAGTAAAAAATTACATCCCTAATAAAAAATAAATTAAAAATAGATTTTATATATTTTAATCTCTCAAACACTGTTAGGAGTTTTACAGGAAATAGTTAGCAGTTAAAATTTAAAAATCTGGTGAAGACGTCTAATAATATTGGCAGCGATATTTATTTCATTAAACATCGTATGGCTGGAAACTTATTTTTATATGTAAAATTTTGAAATTTTATGAATTTGTGAAATTTTGTTGTATTTAAATTTTTAAGATTTTCGTAGTGAATGAAGATGGTGCAAAAAAAGTTTAAAAATTCCATTTGTGATAAAATAATTCATGCATAATCTTTGAGAGGAAATGTTTTTTAATTGTCGAAAACTTTTTTTGCTCTACTCTACTGAACTTACCTGTTTTGAAAGCATGATTGTGAGTTTTTAAATCAAAAGTTTCAGCTGAAATTTCGAGGTTTTGATTCAAATGTTTTCAAAAATGGTGTTTTATTTAAAAAAATATCTTTACGCAAGTATTAGACATGCATACAATTCAAGAAAGCCGTGCAACATTTTAAAAGCGATGGAATTAAATAGTAAATGAATAATTAACGAACAATTAGCTACATATTTATTATTTTTCAATATTAGAAAGAAAGAGAAACTTTTTATTCTGTTACAAAGATAAAGAAATAACGAAGACTTAAACTATTCCTTAACTACCAGTTTCAAAGAATGTTTTTAATAGGGTTGGAATACTGATTCTCTTGTGAACTACATTAATCCTCACCTCCTCTATAGCGGAGGAAATGTATTTCACCCTTATTTCCCCTCCTAGGGCACTGTAGTCTTTCTTGTTCAGTTTTTTCTTTTTTTTTTTCCTTCTCGTTTACTGCTTAATTTATTTGTACTACTTACTAGCTTTGTATCTCACTTTTATTTTTCCATTTTTGGTTGGCAACTTTACATTTTATATTTCAAATCACTTTTGTTTCTTCTCATTCATGTATTTCAAGTCCTGAAAATGGGTACTTGGAAAATGTCGACTGCTACTTCCGATTTGTGTACCTTTGAATCAAATAAAGTTTCTTAGATCAAGTAGCTCTACTAAATATTGATAATAGCTTGACTTGATAGCAATGAAATTAATTGATTAAAAACTATCAACTCATTTTAAACACATTTATGCATTTTTTTTTAAAATTTTAACTAATTTACTTATCTGAGAATATATTATCATGATTTATGGTCAATATTCATGCATATATAAGTATTTACTTCAAATATTGAGAATCAAAAGATAATCACCAAGAGAGATCAGATAATTATTGGCTGCCACCAAGCTAAAAAATCTGCGTAACTAACAGTGTAAAAAAATTAAAACCAATATTTTTATTTATAAAAATTAAAAACTCATTACCTGAAATATGAAATTAATAGTTATAATATTGCAAATAATATTGATTTTAAAGTATTAAAAGTATCATGTTTTTTAAAAAACCAGGTAATAGTTTCAATTATTTTGGGCTGTATTTTTTATACATTATAGAATATAAATCATAATTACACTAGTAACTAAAATGCAGATATTTTGCATGATTTATCTACAAATTAAATATCTCCAATTACTAAAAAGAAACTTACTCTACGTTTCTGTCAGTTTCTGTCAGATTCCAATTGTATGACATTTTTTGTCTCTTTTAGACTCTTTTTAGACGTGTTATATCAAAATTCACTTTTTGACATTCGAACTTTAACCTTGAACTGCACTGCATTTCACCCTTTATGAGTGTTTTTCAGGAGATATTTATTTTATAGCTGTTTTATTTCTCTGAGTTTTTCCCCCGGTCACTCTTATTTTAGGATAAAGATCGTTTATTAAAATAAATTAAATTTCGTTATCTTGTCTGCGTTATGTCTTTTAAATTTTATCATTTAGATGCAGCAAGATTTTCTACTACTAAAGTCTATATTCAATTCCATGTATTACAATATTAGCAATTGAAACTAAATACAATTATCGGCCTATGGAATAAATTACTAATTAACTAGCTCAGAATATGATCTTTCAAACTCATTTGATATTATTTTGTGATCATAAATACTCTGAATCGTCCAAAATGTCGCTCCATTAGGTCTTTGGATAAAAAACAAAATATAGTTATATAAGAGAGCCAACTTTATTTAGTCTTGTTTCTTACACTTCACTTCACATATTAGTTTGCAAACCTATTGTCTGCTGTCTCTATCCAGAAACTCTATTCTAGGATACTTTCTTCTACAAATACGATCATCTAATCTTACCCAGTAATCGAAACAATGAAGGCGGAAGGATACAATTATCAGTTTTGTTTTTTATTTCATGTTCTGCTTAATGCTTACGGGATCAAGATCCAGCCAACCAACTGTCTCAGATTTTTGTGTTTCTTCACGGTTTTACTTTATACGGTAACACATGGGAATATTGCTCATTAGCCACTATTGCGGGTATTATTTATTGAAAGAAGAAACGTGGCTTACATTGACTTACTTGTGCGATCTCACTTTTCCGATGACACGTGCGGTTATATTTCATTAGTTTTGCGGAATTGGATTCAGCATGTGCTGGTTTTTTTATTAATAACAATGACCATATATGATATCCCATATGAAGATATAGCGTAATCCTTTTAAAAGTGTTTTTTAATTTCAAAAAAAACAAAAAAAAAACAAGGGTGTTTGGATGTTTTCAAATAAAAATATAAGAAAAAAACTTTCTTTTTAAGAGTCAGTATTTTTTAGATATATAAACCCTTTATAAGTAATATAAAAAAGGAAAATAAAAAGACTTTTTGACATTTCCTCATTTGAAATAGAAACATTTGCTGAAAGATCAGGCTAAAGAATTTTAAATGCGCAGCTTTTAAAACTATGCCAAATAGATATATTCAAGAAAATTTTATAAACTTGATTAAAAATGTATGCAAGTTGATCGTTGGGAAATGCATGTATGCTTGTTGGAAAAAACGGATGAAAAAATATTTTGTGATCAAGTTTTATCTAAAATTTTCGTGAGATTAACTTGTAGTTTTAAAGAATCAAGGTTTGGTTATGTAATTTCATTCATAAATCACTATAATAGCTACGATGCCAACTGCTCCACTTTCTGCAAAAATTTAGATGAATTGGTAGCGAATTAAACAGTAAAACTTGAAGAATATGGATAATTACGCCGACTCTTTTAACGTGTCACCACCTTTATGGAATGTACTAAACTAAGCACAGTTTAAATTTCGAATTTCGCTACCACTAGAAAATATTTTTTTACAAAAAAGAACAAGTTAGAGTGTCTGTATTATTTTACCATATCATCCATCTGATTTTACGTAAAGATCTGATAATTTGATCGGAAATTATTCCATGTGATTAAAGTAAAATTTTATCTTGCTATTGCCGGGTGAAAATTTTCTTGATCAGTCTGCTTTATCAGCTATTATATTCATTGATTTGCATATAGTCGAAAAGGGAAAAGGGGTAGTAATTTTACTTTATTATTATCATTTTTGTAAGATAATGTTATTGTTAAAACTTGTACCTACCACGATTTAAAAAACTACTCAGATTTAGTTAAATGGGAAAAACGTGAGTCATGAAATCAATAGTAAATTAGAATAGTAAATTAGTAAATATTGAAATAGCATATAAGCTAAACAAAATCAATTTTTATCAAGTTTCTATTCGTTGCCTTACTGCTTCCAACTAATTCATAAAAGGTCAAAATGAGTTAGGCTAAAAAATTAGGAGATCAGTACAATTTTTCCAATTGCACTTTAATAAAGTAACAGCAGGTCATCATCAATATAATCAGACAACTGATATTCTCAGAAAATCACAACATAACAGTTTAAATATAACAGTTTTATCGAAACAAAATGAATTTTTCTTATAAAATTTTCATTTTTGATTTGCTTAATCTTCAATTTAATTTTGAGTACATTTTTTGTATCCGAATTCAAATTACATAGTACAATTGCAATGCAATTTTGTTTCATAATCTTTATCACTTTAAAACCAATGACTGTTTAAGTAGGCTTTTCAGATGCATCAGGAATATAATTTTCTCCAAATTAAAAAAAAAAAAACTTATGAAATATCAGTAATGGTATCCATTACGATACCAAAGTTATAACTTATAGTTCTTTTATTAATGGCTCTTTTTAGTAAACAGCAATATGAATATTTAATACAACTATACAATTCGTAATGAGCAATCGAGTAAAGTAATAAATTTTTTCTTAATGTGCAGATTTTTTTTGGATCTTTTATTTCTTAAAAAAATTTTATAATTCATGAATAAATTAAATATTATTACTGGAAGCAAATTCTATTAGGTAATTTCTATTTAATTAAATATTCCTGCTTGATGTATGGGAAATGAAGGTCATATTTGTTAATACATATTTTTAGTGAATTCTATTTGCTCGTTGGAAAACAAGACATTCAATGAATAAGGCAGACTTGTTTATTTTTATGCAATGAATATGATTTTGAAAATTAAAGTAGAATGATTAATTAGTACAGAATTAATTAGTAGAATTATTAATCAGAATAATTAGTGTTTGTATTAAAGGGAAAATTCTACTCTATTATTCTATATCGGTATGTGAATATATCTTAAGAATATTTTTATGATTAGAAAATTGCAGATTTTACAAATTAATAATACGAAAATACGTTAAATTATTACTAAATAAAAATGTGTAAGAAATAAAAAAAATCAGTAAGAAGTAGGGAATAAAAAAGAATAAGTTAACGTCTTTTTTAAAAAAAAAATGCAGCTTATATTCGAATAGTAAAAAAAATGTTTCATTATATTTCATTGAAACGGGGAAATAAATAAATAAGAAATTGTTTTATGAAAAATTCAGAATTAAATAAGGCTTTACAAATAAATTACGTTTTATAATAAAATATATTTTATAACTTTACTTACATTTTAAAATATTGATTGTGTTTTAGTGGTAATGCTTCTGTTAGACAGGTATCTTTGATTAGTGTTTCGGGAAATATTATATTTACCCTGACCAAATGGGCTCTAATGATCTTTTCTCGTTACGTTTTTTGTTAATTCTTCCTGTTTTGTGTCATGTATTATTCATTTTGCGTCCCGTCATTAAGAACTATTTTGCCTTAATACAACGAATATTTTTCTTGTATTTGAATTACCCCATATAATATTTTTACCTCACGGTTTGCACAACATAAGTAAATGCAACTTTAGTGATGTTAAATTATATGTATATATATAATTTAACATATATATATATTTATATTATATTGTGTTTTTTTCTGCAGATCGCAAATTTTCATGGGCGGTAATTTGGTGAACACCCGCCCTTTTCGGGGGGTCGCTATTGAACATACGAAAGCCCATTGTAAGAAAGAAACAAATTGTTACAGATTGAAGTATCCTTAAGATATCTTAAATAATATCACTGATGATTGGTACAACGTTTTTTTCCTATTTTGTTAACAGGTTGTGATTGAATCATTTTTGAAATATATTTACACTCTTACGTTGCATTTTAAAGACATGTGTGACATTAAAAAAACGCATATTTTATTGTTCAACGTGTGTTTTCATTGGAAACAGCATGATTACAAAATATTTCAAAAGAAATAGTAGCAGACGAAAGTTCGAAAGAAAAATGAAAAACCTCCCTAAAGTTTACTAAATCATAGTTTCAGTAAATTGAAGCAATTTCACAAATTGAAGAAATACTACATTTTATTGTCACTAATAATTTAAAAGATGAGTACGATAATTTTAATTCATTGAAATTTAAATAGAAAATTTTTGCTATTAAACATTGACAACAAATATATTTTTTTAACATATTTTAAATAGAAATTTTTAGTATTTAAAACTTTATATTATTATCATATCACAATATCATATTATAATCATATAAGTCACATGAAAATATAATAAACTTAACGCAAAAATTCCATATTTTTTAAAGCAGGAAATTGGACGCTACCAGTAACTAGACACACTTTTAACATAAATACTCATTTACTTAGGTATGCTGGCTCAAACGGAGCCATTAAAGAAAATTATTTAAAAAAATATATTTTTTGCTTCGAAATGTATTATTTGCTAATTTAGATTATATAATTCTTTTAACTTAAATAAACTTATAATTGTAAAATTTCATTTCGTTTTGACAAAGAACCCTTCAAATAAAATTTATTGGCCTTAAAATTCAATTAACGTTTTACTTACTAAGGCAACAATAATCAATTACAGCAAATAAGCTCACATGTGTATATTGTTCAATGTTTCTAATTTTTTTTGTATTCTTTAAAAGGGAGACTAACCAATTAGCATATTTTTTATTAAAATGTTAAAACTGGTTGTACTGAAAAATATATCCGTTTTTATCGAGAAATTTAACAAGATGCCTATTTTTGTCAAATCTGAAAAATACAAACAACCCAAGATTTGAACAAGCATGACTGTAAAAATAATAATTAAAACCATTACCTATCGTGTATTATGTGATTATCCCTATCCATTTTCTTGATTTTGAATTGAACGATTTTAAATCTGGGGATGTTTTAAGTTTTACTACATTAAAAAAGTGTTGGCTAGTTCGTTGTAATAATAGAGATTTTTGACTTGAAAAACAAATTCAAGATTTTAAAAACTGCTGTTTTATTGCAATTACTTGATTGACAATGGATACTAAATGACATAGTATCAAAAAGAAAAACGAAAATTAAAACTTTTTGAGAGTATACGTGGCCATTAAACTCAACACTTAATCACATTTATCCAAAAAAAAGACGGAAAATCTGAAACTTAATGAAATTTATAAGATTATATTTATAAGAACAACGTTTTTTTCTTCATGAAAGATAAAATAAATTGCATCACAATTTAACAGTTTTTACAGACCTTAGCTCTCTTTTCCTTTTTTTTTACTCTATTGCATAGATCTACTCAATAAATAGTTGAAATAATCACTTTCCATTGACAAGAATCTTTGAGTTTTTTTTTATTCTATCGATCTCTTATACTGTATATAAATATTTTATTATACATATTTTCTTTTAAATAATTTCTATCTCAGTTTATGCATTATACTTATATTTAAATTTTTCACCTTTTGATTCAATGATATGGATTTGTTCAAACATATTCTACTTATTTGCATAGAATATCTAACCAACTAATACTAAATTTTATATTAAATTTGACAGTTCGCGAAAGATTCTTACTTTATAACAACAACATAGTAGGTTAGTAACAAAGACTCAGATAATGAAAATTTGACAATGATTTCACATCTTCTTAATTTTGATGGAAATAATTATATTTTATCTCAAAGATTATGGTATTATTCAATAACTTTTTGTACATAAAATTTATTATTCAAAATTTTTAGTGCGGCATAACTAAATAAAGCGTTTGAGCTCCTTAAATCTTTACCTAAAACCTTAGCTTCAATTTTTAAGTTTCTAATTTCCATCTCCTTTGTCAAAATCCAGATTATTAACTTATATATAAGTATTAAAAATTTAGCTGAACAGGAATCTTTTACCCGTAATTTTTAAAATTCAATACTTTTTAAATCTTCCTCCGGAATTTGGGATACTTAAGTGAGGCATCACTTTATTATGAATGTTTCACCAAGTTTAAGATTGTCAGATTTAGTTAATAATACATTTGGTTTTGTCACATTCAGTATTTCATTCCGATTGCATTTGTAATTTTCTGCTTTTATTCAATTTAAAATCGCATTTGATTAAAATATATTTCTTTAATTGTTTTTATATTTTCATGGGGATTATTATTTTTTTTTCTTTTTATACTGCTCTCTTGGAAAGAGCCTATTTGGGTTTAAATTCTAATCTCTTATTTTCGTGAGATTGGGGAGAGTTTAGACAATGTCTCCAAACCAGCTCTTCTCCTGGTGTCTGAAATTAAAAGATTTTTCTTGTCGATATACTATGTTTATGCATTATGTTTTTTCAAGCTCAAACCAATTATATTTTATTTACTAAATAATTCATAAGAGCTCAGTTTTCATCAAATCAATATTTTCGATAAATCTTTTAAAAAATAACAGAATAAAAAAATAAAATTTTATCTTCGATAAAATGTTATTTTTTTCTTCTTAAAATTGCAATTGGTATAAAGTATTTAATTTATTTATATTTTGTTTAACACTTTTTCAAAACATGAATAAAACATTTTGTGAATTTATTTGAAACTGTTAATTAATTTCTGGATTGAAATTCAAGTAAATATTATCAAATTATAGGTAATTAAAAACCATAACATATTATTTCGCTAAATTTTATAATTAGGGAACTTCCAATTTTGCAATGAGTTTTTACACATTTGATACAGTGATTTAAATCAAAGTTTAACCCCATCCCGCCCCAGTCAGGGGGCATCCGGAGAATACTGTAGGCTCTAAGTACGCGTACGTGACCTCTCAGCAAAAGAAAAAGAGGATTCAAAAAGGTAGGCCTGGTGGCGATCCATGGCAACACCGGAAGGCCTCAAAGAATTTAGTGAAATCTTAAAATTAACAATAGTAGTTACTCAGAAAATAGAATTTAGGAGTTTGAGTGTTCAAACATAATAGGGGAGGCATCAATTAAAAAAATAAATACAAAAAAACATTGTAAAAAGGTAACAAACATATTTTGATGATGAAAAGTACCAGAATTTGTCCAAAGCCCAGATACAATTTCAAAAAGAAGAGTTACGGCGAGTACAACGATTTAAATATAAAATTAAAAGTTTAATGAAATTTTAACCTTAATTTTGATAAAAAGCCATGCATCAAAGATAAAAATGCCACCTCTTTGATATGCTTGAAATGCATACCTCTACTGTAATAAAAAACGTGGAGTAGAAAATAAAGGAATAGATGAAATGATTTTCTTTTTCTCTATTGCAATAGCGAATTTTAACAAAGAACTTATTTCTTTTCTCAATGCGTTACTTTTATTTTCTATTTTATTAAGCTATTTTTAAACGCATAAATATTCTACTACTTTTGAAGTATGTACACATAATTTGTTTATAACTTCTTAAAATTTTAAAATTATCTTTTGTTTTATTATTCTTGTTTTATATTATGTCTTGTACATTGTCTCATTTATTTCTTGTTTCTATTCTCTTTTTTATCGCATCTTTTGTCTTCACATTAACGAACCAAATAAATATTTTAATAGCATAACTCAGGCAAAACTTGGAATTCAAAAAACCAAAAAATACTTAAAAACAAAAAATCTTTTTTCTGATGTAGAAATTTTGTTCCAATTACGCGTATATAATATGTTAAAATAATATGTTAACACATAAACTTCACAGTTTACTTGAAAATAATATGTTTATATGTTATGTCAATTTCACTTAGATTAAAAGGTTATAAGGAATTAAAAAGAAAACATTTTGCAGCAATTTTGTTGATTTTTAAGCAAGAAGAATGGATTAATTAAAGTGTAATAAAGTACCATATTAAAAGCAATGTTAGGTATAATTTATGATAAAAATTGAAATATCAAGGTAATTGAAGTTAAAACAAAAGTATATTCAGCTCGAAACTAGGAAAATAAACTTGTTCCGAGGAAATATTTAACTGTTTTTTTTGCTTATTTCATTTAAAAATGCGAATAGCTTCTTTTCGTTCTTAAACAATTTGTTTTTTATTCTTAATACACTTTGACGGAACGTTATCTAAAAGTTATGGATTATAATATGAATTAGCGATGTAGTAGTCTGATTTAAGTACATTGAAAAAATCCATGCGTTTGTTTTTCTAGAACTCGTACAGGCACGTATTCAATAATCAAAAACTGACTTAAAAACGTCAATTTATTATTCAATAGTTATTTGATTAATGTCAATCAATTTTAGGTGATGTTTACTTTTAGCAAATCAGAAAACTAAATATTTTCTGTATAAAATTTTTTTCGCGATAGTATTTAATGAAGAGAAATAAAAATTTCGTTAAAAAATATGAGGCATTGTAAAGAATTTTAGTGAGAAGTCTTAAAATTTTAAATTTAGTTTGTTGGAGGATCAGGGATGAATTCAACAACTAGAGTGCTGTAAGTTTAGAATAAAATATTAAATTTACTTTTTAAAGAATTTCGAAAACTCTTATGCAAATGTCTTTTCGAAAACATGTTAAAATCTTCTGTGTTTACTTAACCCAAATATTGGAAGTCCTTTATGGTGTTTCTTGAATATATTTCCATTGAAAATAGTCTTAACATTCAGTAACCATGTTTTTCTTTATCTCATTTTCTTATGCATTTGTAAAGTTTAGCAAATCCTGTCGAATCGAGAATGCCACTTGCATTAGAAATGTTATTTTATTCTGAAGAATCATGTGTGTACATACATAAAAAAAATACTCGAGAACGCTGTTTCAAAACTTTCGAATCAAGTAAAATAACGAATGTTTAAAAAAATGCAAATTTATTTCTGCATTAAAAGAAATAAAAGAGCTTGAAGATTGTCTTTTTTTTAATTTTTTTTTGTATAAGAAAATATTCACAGCACAATTTGAAAACTTAAAGTTTATTTTCCAATCGGAAATTTTTAAATTAAAAACTACTATTCATAAAAGAAGGATGAAAACAAACATGTAATAAAAACGAAAGAAAATAAGTGCACATTCGAATTATAATATTCGACACTGACATGTTTTAGCGCATATCAGCTTTAGATTTTACAACCATGGGATTTCAATACATAATAACTGGATCGCAAAATTAAGTAAAATAAACTATTTTGCAATTTAAATTTTTTGCTGCTTAAATTTAAGCGAGCTTTTTTTTAATTTTATTTTCATTAAACTCTTAAAAATAATTTGGGCTCAAAGTAATTTCGATGATTTTAGAGGTTTGCATCAATTTCAGCTTATGTCCGTATTGTGCAGGTATGAAGTTATTGCGTTGTTTCTTTTAAAATTATTACTTAGTCATGCTGATTTGGAGCGTTCCCCAAATTTTGGTTAAAATAAGTTAAATCATTTTTATTTTTATTTAAATTTTTTTAAAACTTGCAGTCTGCTTTCAGACTATGAAAAAGATAATTTCTAAATTGACATGTATTTTCCGAAATAGTTAAATATCCAATTTTTACATTAAGTTTTTTTGTATAATAGGATATTTTTTTATTATTCGACATTTACCTCCTATTTTTTAAAACTTTCTTTTATTTTTTAGTCTCTATTTTCTTCTTTTTTTACTATCAAAATAGTACACAACTATGATTTAACTATATTTAAGAACAATTTAAATGGTTCAGCATGTTCTCTCATGGATTTTGCATCTTTTATCACCAAATTCACTTCAATTCCTATTACGGAAAACAAAAACTCGATTGTAAAATATAAAAGTATATTTTATTTTCTAATATGTTCTATAAATTTGGGATTGTAAGTAAATTTATTATAGTTCTAGAATATTTCAAAGCGATTAATTTAAACACCTACAAGTCATATGCTAAAATATTTTTCTAA
This sequence comes from Parasteatoda tepidariorum, assembly GCF_982258835.1. Taxonomy (NCBI): domain Eukaryota; kingdom Metazoa; phylum Arthropoda; class Arachnida; order Araneae; family Theridiidae; genus Parasteatoda; species Parasteatoda tepidariorum. Next base: position 49,185,228 of record NC_141761.1, on the reverse strand, counting down.
ACACTCAAAAATTTAAACTTTTTATACAATAAATTAAAAAGTGAAATAAGCATTTTTCTTTCGCACTGTACCTAAATACATCAAAGATACGAAATTTCACTTGCAAATAACATTCGGTAGTTTGACTAATATGTATGCATACATTTGAAAATAAGTCTTTTGTTCGGTTTTCAAAGGGATTCTTTTGTGCTTTGAAGTATAATATGTTTCAATTATGTTTATTTGTAAAAAAAAAACAGAAATTGAGTTTCAATACACATGTTGATTCCGAGTGATATTTTTTTTAACAATCACCCTGTATAAATACATTTTACAGAAAGATATTCTCAATACATTCTCGCATATTTGCTATTTGAAAGCCAAAAGACGAATTTCAGAAAATAAGAGGAGCTTTTCTTTTGTATACATAATAGCTGCAAAGTTCCATAAAAGAAAGAGCTTTACATTTTGAACCACAGAACATAAAATCAAGAAATAAATTGTAATAAGTAATACATAAATAAAATTGAAAATAATAATGAAAATAAAATTTCACAGACTCGATGAAAAAGAGAAAGAAAAAAAGATTGTAAATAGTGTGTATGAGGAAAGCAATATTTTCACAATTTATTTTCATTTAAAATGAATATTGAATTCGAAGTGTAGGATTAAAGACTGAAATGCTTTTTGTAAATTTAGCTTCGAGATATTTATTGCTTGCTTAAAATTATCTTAAAACTTTAGTCTTTGCTTACTTAAATGGTTTTTGGTGAATATAAATGTATTAATTTTACCCGCTGGAGAAAGCAGTGGAATCACCCATAATATCAAAAGAATTATTCCACTCTGGATGATTTTATCTTATCAATTTCATCTGCTATTACTATTACTATTACAATTTAGTCAAGAAATATGGTGTTCCATGAAGAATTTGCTTCCTATCTTCAATTCATTTGATCACTAATAATCACAAGATATGTCTAATTTTTTTCCCTGATGCTATTACCCGGACTGAATGATAGAAAATTTCAGCTTGTTATAATTATTCGTTTTTTTCTTTCTGATAAATGCTTCAGATAATCTCTGATAGTTACTTTTTATCTTATTTTTAGAAATATTATTATCGTTTGAATTTTTGGTTTTATTATAAATCTTTCAGTTTGCAATTTATTATTTTTTTCTGACTTTATCTGAGTGCAAGCATTTGTTAATTGCTGCTTCCTTTTTAAAGTCATACGTTCTATAAATTTCATTTTAATAAATGTTGTGTTCTTAAAGCCATTTTATTTGCTTCTGAATATTAATTTAATGTTTTTAAAAATTATCTCTGTGCAAAATTCAGTTAATTTTTGCATAACTGCTAATTTAAATAATATTTTGTCAGTTTCTTTAATATCTGTATATATCTGTGGTATTGTATGTCAGATTTTATTCAATTCTGAAAGCATGCAATTTATCATGTACTGCTTCATAATGTACCGTTTTCTAAATTTCTTCCAAGAGTAATTTAATGTATGTATTTTAATTCTGATTTATTTTTTAAACCTCTTGTTTAGCCCAGCATATCCTTATTTGCACCTTGCGCTGCTGTATTCAACTACTCTATGTTCAACTCAACTTATTATATTTTTTTTGACATCTATATAAGAAGTATTTAACACTCAATGCTTGTATATACATGCACTCAGTCAGTATACCCATAATACCCCTGCAATATTTTTCCTTGCAATTCTTATCATTCATTTTTTGTAACATTTGTAATTACTATATTATTTTATTAAATATAGGATATAAAGTTTTTCCACTGCAGAAGTACAGCAAGAAATTATAATTTTAGGCAGTTTTTTAATGATTACGAATAAATTTATTTTTATACCTTCACATTTGGTGCTAAGTTCATCTGGATATAGATACGTATTTGCAAAATTATTTTGGCACACATATTAATTAATATCACTTGCACCACGTGAGGGATAAAAAAGCCATATAGGATTTGTGCATGGTCTCTTGCGATAGTGGGATCGCCATATAGGATTTGTACACGGTCTCTTGCGATAGTGAGATCGCCATATAGAATTTGTACACGGTCTCTTGCGATAGTGAGATTGCCCTATAGGATTTGTACACGGTTTCTTGCGATAGTGAGAACGTCATATAGGATTTGTACTAAAAGTACCTTGAAGAAATCTTGCTGAAATTTTTCAATATAATCCTAGAAATTATATTTTCTTTGATTAATTCCATTCGTCTAATCCAAATGATTGATATGTCCAGGAGATCTTTCTATCCTTTTTTCCTGAATCTTTTGTTCTTATTCTACGCTTCTATAGCATCTGATTCGAACAACAAAAATATGTAATATTCCTTTGTTTGGCAATATGTAATTAATTTTAGCTCTTTTATTATTTAGCTTTATACATCTTTTTCATTCATAAGATAGTATAAGATAGGAGTGTATTTTCAGGGATTCTAAGTTCAAAGGTTTTTGCATCAATTAATAATAGGCGAGACAGTTTTTTGACACCATTCAGTTATTCCATTAAGAGTTGTAGCTTGATTGTTTTGAAGTATAGCCAAAGTGACTTTTGCTCTAATAAATTTAAACAAAATATAGGAAAAATATGGAATAAGGTTTTATTATAAAAATAGAGACATTTCTCAATATCTGCAAGTTTTTAGGCTAAATATATATATAGTAGTTAATAAAAGAAGAAGGCATAGTCAAAAAAAGAAGAAGGCAGTTTTTAGGCAAAATATATTCTGTTTAGGCATAGAATATTCGCCTTTTTTAGCAAACGAGGGTAAATAAATAATCACTTTTTAAAGCACTGTTAATTAAACGTATCTATCTACGGTTTGGAAAAAAATGCACTTTATCAAGATCTATTTCTTTTTTTGAGAAAATTCGCATATTTTTGCTAGCTTTTTGTCATTTTGAATTTTTATAACTGTACGCACCAATTATCTTAAATTGTTTTGTGGAGCAAAAATGCAACATCAAATAACGAGAGTTTTCTTTTTCGGATGGAAAGACTAAAGCTGATTATCTGGTAGAAAAGTTTTTATTCAATATGGTTATGATTTTCATTTCTTTTTCAGCTACGCTTTCCTTTTTTATATTTTATTTCTTATTTCTTGTTCGTATAACTTATAAGGAAACACATCATTATGTATGGTCACCATATTTCCTTCTGTGGAACCCTTTGTGGGGAATACTTTGGGCTTGTACTGGGAGGCGAGAAGTCAACAATGACTTTTTTTTATATTTTTTTTTATATTGTTCTTAGTTCTTTGTGTTTATTTGCTACATTTTGTCAAGTTCTCAGCCATTCGAAATAAAAAATATTACTAATGATGTCTTTTAGGGCGAACAAGATTTTTTCTCACCTTTAGCACTATATAGCAATTTACTTCACAAGAATTGCAATACCAGTTTACATTTTTTAAAAAAGATAATAACTTAAAAAATATAATGATATCTCAAAATGTATTTGATTTTAATAGTTTTATGAGTATATAATAATTTTAGATTGATTGCAGGCGATTAATTAAAAAATTGCTTTGTGTTTTTTTGTGTGGAATTAGTTTTTAAATGGGACGTTTACGTGACATTCAAGAATGAATAAAACTATGAGTTAATGACTTAAGTTGACATGGTAAAAAATCAACAATGTATAGACAACTGCTTGAATTGTTCTCAATCAAGCGTTAGCATAATTTTTCAACAGTATCGGAGGAACAGAAAGTTCAGAAATAATCGTTGTAATGGTGGCCGAAAACTAAAAGATAAACACCTGGAGGAAACCTAAAATTGAAGTCTATAGTTAGAAATAAAGCGTTACTGGTGAGTACGATATTTGTTTTGAAAATGGAAAAGATGAAGGAAATTTAATGTTTATAAATCAACGACACTACGACTTCTTCATAAGTTTTAGTTCCAATTTCAAATTCCAAAAAACAAGCCACTTGCGACTACAAAACAAAAGCTTGCAAAAATGAGATGGTGCAAATCGAAATTGTCAAGGGACTTGGAGGATTGGAAAAAGATGTTATTCAGTGACAAAAGTGTGATTGGTGTATCTTATGATAATCAAGGCGTAGGAGCTTGGAAGATGAAACAAGGAGCATTTATTAAAGAGTGCCTAAAGCGTTCTGTAAACTTTACAGCTACTGTGGTGGTATGGTGTTGCATTCATGTGTCCTCAAAGAAAAAAGTTAATTCAGATATTTAACAAGATGTTCTCTACCACTGCATCAGAAGAAGACTTCTTTGAGAATACTTTTATTTTCCAACAAGGTTTAGCTTCTTTTCATATATCGAAATTAAATAAAATCTGACTAGAGCAAGGCAAATTTACAATGCTACCGTAGTCAGCTAATTTCCCAGATCTTAACCCAATTAAAAATTTATGGATTATGGTAAACAAAAAACTACAAAAAATTGCTCCTACAAACAAAGTGAGCCAGTGCAGAGCACAAAATCTACTTATTAAAGGTTTCATAAATTTATTTTCATGAAATAAATCTACTATTTTCCCCTTTTAAAATCCTAAATTGCTCCAAAAAATATGGTACTAATGAACAGATTATCTACAGGTCATACAAGATTAACACATAGAAACCTCTTACTAAGCGAACCAGCACGTCAGCTCCAGTTGCAGAGAACATTTTTAGCCAGTGTTCCACTTTTAATATTAAGAGACGACGATATAATCCTGAATTATCGACTTTAATTAGGGATAGATCACATAGAAACCTTGTCGAATATCTGAAAGACACTGGATACTTCCAAAACTTTTAAACACATTTAATTTTGACTTAGTGTTGAGTGAAGTATAGCTTTCTCCGATTGCAGTGCAAAGAATTTAAAACCAACTAACCTATAACTTTTAATTCCGGGCAAGATCGATTATATGCATTGATCAAAGTTAAAGGTTATGTTACAAAATATTAAGTAGTTTTCTTTCTCCGTTTATTATTGAAATTTAGTGTTCATAATGAAATATTCTAATATTTTGAACCGCATAAAATTTTATTCTAGTATTTTGATATTTATTCAAAAACAAATTGTATAGTTAATTTATGCTTAATTTTGGCTTGTTTTAATGTTCAAGCAAACTGCGAAATATGTATACTTGTTAAATTTTTAATTTAGTTTCAGTAGGTAGAAAAAAAATAAATGAACCAAGAGTTTTTAATGTCAAATTTTTAAGTTATTTTAAAACTTTCTGTCAGAGTTGTATTTATGAATGATAGACATTAACATGGGGATAGACGCATTGAAATTTTATCATAAAAATGAAATTTGCTTAACTTAATATATTGCTTTAGCAATATATGCTTGAGTTAATTGGTACTATTTATATTGGTTTAAGATTAATGGTATTTGCTAATTATAATTCCTGAAAACTCTTTCACCTTTTAAATTAAAAAATTTACACAAATTGTGTTGCGCTTTAGGAAAAATTATTTAGTCATTAGTATTATGGTAAGATTTAAATGATTAACAAGATCACACAATTATAATGTATTCTTTTATTATTAATCACTATTAAAAGAAATAAAGCTCAACTGAAGTATAATAAAGGATATTAAAAGTTTTATTAAGGTAATTATGAAAGTTTTTCTTAAATAGAAGAAAGAAAAAAAAAACTTCATAATCTTTGCTTACACTCAAAAGTTATTGAACTCCATATTTGACTTTTGAATTGAACCTACTTCAAATGATCATGGATCATGGATTAGAATTATCAGATGGATCGTGGGTTAGAATCCCCTTGACGTTAGGCTCACCGTGGGAGGCTTTCGAAGGTTTCCTCTCTATGTAGCGCAAATGCTGGTTAATTCCATCAAAAAGTTCTCCACGAAAGCAAATATCTCCCACTAATTGATCCAAGAGTTCCCTTGTCTTCTGGATTGAGTTCAAAATTACAAGGTTGGGGGCTGGACATTAGTAGCTCTAAACCCAAAAAATTTAGTTTGTAATACAACAACGGTTGTAAAATACAATAAATCTCTCAATTCAATTTAATTCAGAGTTTCTTTAATAGTTTAGGCCCATGAGAAGTATTAATTAAATAATTTAGAACAAAATTTTTTTTAAAAGTTCATTTAATCTCCGTGCATTTAATGATTTTATTTAATCTTCATGTTTCAAGAGAATTAATTTTTGTACATGTAATTTTCCTCGTGTTTTCTATTATATAATTCCAAGCTTATTTTTCACTTCATCGGAGAGGTATTAATTTTATTTTTATAAATTATTTTGCATCCTTTAGGTTGATTGACCGTACTACATTTCAAATGGTTAAAAACTATACTTCAGTTCAAAACACTGCACTGGGAAACAAAAGAATATAATTACATATTACTCGAGAAAATGCAGAATTAATCATTTGCGAACTTCTGCCTTTGTTTTAGATTTAAGTAAGCAAAAATAAATCTGTCAGGTCATCTTCAATGAATTACTTTCATCATTTCTAAGTAAGTTTTTTTCCATTTAAACTCGGATAATAATAAATTATTTCATTGCTTATCTGAGCTGTTCTGTTTTTATACTTGTAAGCTGTAATAATGTAACAGTTTTCAGATATATGAATTTATTTCAATATTCATAAGAAGCGCGTAAGGTAAGAAGATTACTCCACTCTTCATATATCTCTCAAGACCAAAAATGTTCTCTCAAATATTTGCTCTTCGGCTTATGTTCCTCTGAGAATTTATGATCTGCTTCATTTGTATTCCTCACTAAAAATAGCGGATTATTGAAAAAGTGTTCTCATTTTTTACATCCTATATTTCATATTTTTTGAAAGAGTTTAGATTAAGGATTTATTTTTCTTACTAGAAATTGAAGAAAAAAACATATTCGAAAATAGAGTAGAGAGGATATGCGGATATTTTAAAATATTTTTTTTATTGTAGTTATAATGTTAAAAATTATATATTTAAAAATGAAAAAAAAGTTTCCATATGATGAATAGGTGGGAAAATTCACAATAGAAAACATATGGTAAATAGTTGCGAAAATTCAAAATAAAAATACAATTTTCAATTGTTTATTTGAAAAAAGAAAAAGTAAAGCATATATTTCGGGAAACAGTAAGCTGCTTAGGCAAAATGAATTTATTAAAATTGAGCGAAAATGTATCCAAATAGCTCAAAAACAAATATAGCCAAAGCAAAAAACCGCAAATGCTCACTACTAAGTATAGTGACCTGCTCAAATCTGCTGTTTCAATTTTGAACATGTCAATAAAATCAATAATGAGTATATGGAGTTTTCAAATTTGATTATTTTAGTTTCGGATTTATTTTAACGCATGTTTGTTCAGTTTTGGGAAACCCTTTTTAACAGAGTAGATAGATACTTTCTTTATAAATAAAACTTTATCACAATAACAAAATCAAACATTATATATTTAGAAGTGGTTTAGAAAAGCTTTTATTGATTGATATAAATAAATGGTATAAAAATTCACAAAAGCTAAACAATTTTTTTCACTTTTATATTAAATGACAAAAAAAAAATATATATTTATGAAAAAACTTGTGTGGATAAACGAAAATTGTTTGTAAGGAAAATATCATATTAACAATGTCGAGCATAAAAATTCTGCTGAATAGCTTAAATAAATGATACCAAAAATTCAAAATATTAAAACGATTGCGTATTTATATTCAAAATTAATAAGAACCCAAATTTTTATCAATATTTTACAAAAATGGAATATTGGTGACTAAATTTGAAATGATCAATTATTACACAAAACTATTTGTTGCAAATAGTATATCAGAAGTAGCTGCTTGAAAAATGTATCACAAAGAAAGTTGAACTTTTCATGCGGGAAACATTGAAGAAGATCGATGAAGATTCTCCTAGAAATCGGGTAATAAATATAGACCAGACAGAAAAAAATCACAAATTTTGTCTGTACGTTTATTTTTTTACAAGTAAAAATATATCCGCAGAATGTTGCTAATACAGGATTATTTATAATTATGTAATGGATTTAATGTTTGCAAAATACTACATTCTACATATAGACTATTTATTTTTATTAATTACAAAGTAGTATCCTGAATGTAATTTTCAGAAAAGTTTATAAGTTGACATCATCAACCTGTGTTAAAATACGCATTGAAATTTCGATAAGAGCACAAGATCATCAAGTAAGAACAGAAATTAATAACAATAATACTAATAAACATTCAAGTACCTTAAAACTGTATATAAGTAAACTAAACTCAGTGGCGCGACAGCCCATAGAGGGCCAAGGCCTACTGTGCCCATCTCAGTTTTCTTGACCTTGGGCTCTGGGATGCAGGAGCAGATGTTGCGGTTAGGTGATCAGCCGAATGCGGAACCCTTAGTGTTTAGCTCCCAAGCATGCTTGGTACTCATTTATCGATCCACTGAAGGAATGAATGGCTGAGTTAACCTTGCCCGGCTCGAGGATCGAACCCAGGACCTGTGGCACGGGAGCGCGAAGCACTACCCCTCAGCCACTGGGCGTCACTGTATATAAGTAATATTTATTTAATATAGAAGGCATAATTAACAATAAATATTTGCGATGTTTTTGTGACAAGCAACAACTAATTTGTTGATTGGTAATTTCAGCCTTCAAAATGATCTCAGTGTTTCACACAACTATACAAAGTGTTCTGCAAAGGCAGTCCTTACTATATGCATATTTAGAATCCTAGTCAAACATGAAGCTGGAAATATTTAAACGCCGAAAAAAACAATACAAATTACGATTAATGAATGCTGTTAATTTATACAACAAAATAAGCTTAATAACAAGTAGAAACATAGCGAAGTTAGACAATTTTAGGAAACATTTTCAAGTTTTCTTTTGCAAATTCTCAGTTGTGTATCTTTCAATTTCTTTCACTTTTAAATATTGATTTGTAATTCTCCAACGTGTGGAGTTTTTGGTCTTCCTTTTTTACATAAATTAAAAATATATATTAAGGGTGATTCATACTGAATATCTGTCGTACCAGTAGGCAAATAAATTTCATAACGCGAATTCAAATCTTATATGCCCATGAATTAATCACATTTGAATGATATTTTTATTTGTAATTCAGCTTGTATGTTTCTGCGTATTTTTACATATTAATAAATTGTCCATGTTTTAATTGGCATCATCGTATTTTTTTCTTATATTTTTATTTTATTTATCCATAATTTGTTATATGAAGCTCATTTGTCTAACTTATTTGCATTTCCATAATGTATTTTAAAATTAGTAATATTTCTTGTCATAACGATTTTTATCGGATTATTACTCACTTTCCGAATTTTAAATTCTATTTGATCTATTTCGATTGTAAATAGCACAACCTAATAGACTTTATTTTTTTATTTGCATTAAAACCGTTAAATTGTTGTTGCAAGCCTTTTATAGAACTCGTGTCATTAAACTTCTCATAAAATTCAATTGTCACTCTACTAAATTATACAATTTTATTCCTGTTAAATCCTTATTCAAACTTTAATCGTAACCTTTTAGGATCTTAACTCTAACAGCTATTAAACTACGATTATTTTTAGTATACTATGACTTTTCCGAATAATGAAATTTTATTGAAGAAGAGGGAAAAAAAACGCAACGAACCGAGGATTTAAATGCTTCTTTTAATTAAGTTGCCCTCTCTTTAAAGGTAATTATTCCGGAAGAGCAACTTAACATTTACCCAAATGAAGGAATTCGGTCGAGAAGTACCTCTTCATTAATTTACAAAATCGTAAAAATAGTGGCAATAGAAAGAAAACTAATAATAGAAGGAAAAATTGAAGAGGGATAAAAGCTTCATAGCTCTAATTGCCTAGTTATCACATTTTAAAACTACTCATCCAACACTTCAGATTATTTGCTTAAGGGCATTTATTTGTAATTCTTTTTAAAGGATCAAGATAACGTAATTAAAATGTTCATGCACTTTCATTTAATCAAGATGATAACAGTTTATATATAATTTTACTGTTTGTAAAAATATTTTTTTAATCAACTAAATTTATTGTTCTGTCCACATTAAATAAATAAATAATTTTTCTAAACACTTCTAGAAACAAAATTTATGCTTTATGCTAAATGTCGTGTTTAAGTGTTAGGTTTTCCTTTATTATAATATGCATAAATAAGTAAAATTGTGGTTTCTAAGATCTTCGATGGAGTAATCGGAAACTGTGATACACGGATGATAACTTGCTTCTCTTCTCTCTGTGGGTATTATATTAAAGTTTAATCCTCCTTATTTTATGATTCTTGGGGTAATAAATTTGTTACGAAATAATTTTTCCCACCATTTCTTAAAAATAATACAAAAATTGACTGAAGGGCTTCTAAAGTGTTGACTGAATTGGCCAAAATGCTGAAAGTTGTTTTATTTTATTTAGTCTCTACGACTTTATAATATCCATTCTAGGATATAGAGCAGTTGGCATGCCTCATGATCAAATCATTTACCATGCTATTTCATCCTACGTGTAGATAAAATGAGCAAGGATTTCAAAAAAGAATTTAATTCAAAGAGGAAGAAAATATAAAAATGCGAACTAATACGTTATGCTTAAGAAACCAGATATTTATTCAGATCAATTAGTCAAATTATTGAAAAAGAGGAAAAACAATTACCCACAAACCTGTTGGTAGCAGACTACGTAAGATATTATTTCAACATGTATCTTATTTTTTATTATGTAACTTTATTCATTCTCAATGAGAAGTTTAGAGGTAAGCAATTTAAACATCAAAACAAATATTTGCGCAAACTTTAGGGGAAATTTTTAAATTTTCTCTAAACAATTATAATATTCATAAATTATTTTAAGACTCCAGAATACGCACATATCTTATATTGTTTGTCTAGTTCAAAAATAAGTAGTTTCTATTTGTGCTGGACCAAATCGACTCCGGTTGACAGCTAAAAGTTCACACATACACCGCATTATTTTGGTGAATTCAAAAAGAGCAAACCCGTATTTTACCATCGACCTATATACAGGACAGCTGCAATTTGTTACATTTTTACAGCTGATATCGTTAAATTTAATTATTTTTCACTTCTAAAGAGAAGTTTTTGATGGATTGGCATTAATTATACCCATTTTATGTATAATTTTATGTTTTTTTGTATTTTTTTAAACTTTTTGAAAATGGCTTATCTTTACTATTTTATTTGACACGAATTAAAATTTCATTTTAAATAATTGCAAGAAGAAAACAATAAATTTCTTTTAAAATTTATTAACTCCAAGACTTCAGTATTACATTTGAGTAAAAATTGATTCGAAAAATGTATATTTAAACTGGTTTTACAAGTGATTTAGATGCTTTCCTATATACAGGACAATGGTAAAATCCCCTACTACCGGCACCCTGCTGAGAAACTCCATTACATCCGGGTTTCTTTGAACAAAACGTCAGAGTTTGCTTTTAAACTTCCTCCTCATTGGTCAAGAGGTTTAATCACGTGGTGACGCTATCTGTTTGGGGGGAATTATGAACTTAGAAGTGAGCAATTCATTCAATGCGTAACTATTTTAGCGAGAAAACGTCGAAAATGAGTAGAAGATTTTTAACAATTGAAGAGGCCCATGACTATTTAATGTCATTGAGCGATGAATTTGATGACAGTGATCCTGAAATGGTAATATTGCTACCTGATCCCGATGTAGTCACTGATGATGAAGACATTGATGATGCCTGTACTAGCAATGAACATAGACCTGTTATATTTGATGAAAAACCACAGGAAGAAACTGCAGGAACTATTGAAGTTATGAAGGAAAAAACAAATGCAAGAAGTAAATATTTCATCACCAAAATGGGCGAATCGAACACCAAAATATTCGTCAGCTCCCGAATTATTTCATAGTGGAAATCATCAAAAAATAGTGGGCATGGTTTCAGGAAAATCACCTGTAGAGTTATTTGAAATGGTGGCTAAAAATATGATTGCAAAAACAGTAGACGAAAGTAACAAGTATGCAGGACAAAAAAATAATCAAGAATTTAATCTAAAAACAGATGAATTTAAGCAATTTCTAGGAATTTTATTCTACAGTGGTTATCACATTTTGCCTAGAGAAAAAATGTACTGGGAAAATGCTCCTGATGTTGGAACAACTCTCGTCAGTCAAGCTATGTCGAGAAAAAGGTATTTTGATATCAAGAAGTACTTGCACTTTAATGACAACACTGCTATTGATTCATCAGATCTCTTTTACAAAGTTCGTCCAATTTATGAGCTGTTGAATGAATCTATACAACAATTCGGGGTGTTTTCGGAACATTTAAGTATTGATGAAAGATTGGTTCGTTATTTTGGAAAACACGGTTGCAAAATGTATATGAAAGGGAAACCCGTGAAATTTGGATACAAACTCTGGATACTCGCATCTTTTGATGGATATCCTTTCCATATAATACCGTATCAAGGAGCGAAGAAAGATATTGAGTCTGACCTAAAGAAAGCGAAAAAGTCATTATTTCAAATGGTTGTTGAAAATTTGCTTTCAATCGTTGAAACTCCAGCACTTTATAAAATCTATATGGATAACTTTTTCACATCTTATGATCTTTTCGTTAGCCTAAAGAGTAAGAACTTCTTCGCTACAGGAACTGTTAGAGAGAATAGAATGGGAAAATGTCCCTTAAAATCATCTAAAATTTTGGGTAAGATAGATCGTGGAACATCCGATCGAAAGTTTGACTCTAGAAATGAAATTGCAGCAGCACTCTGGAATGATAAAAGAGTAGTATCATTGATAACTAGTTTTGAAGAAACAAAATGCTTCACAAAAGTTGAGAGAAGAATGAAGGGTGGGAAGCTGAAAGTAGACATACCATCATGTGTTGTTTCCTGTAACAAGTATAAGAATGGAGTAGACTTGTTTGACAATCTCATGGAAACATATTGTTCTTCTATACAAGGAAAAAAATGGTATTGGTCATTATTCATAAATGCATTTGAGACATCATTGCTTGCAGCATGGAAACTTTCCAAACTTTTTGTGCCTGAACAAAGTCTAGAACTACTGGAATTTCGTCGACACATTACAGTAGCCTACCTAGGATTGAGCGTACCTCGAAATAATGTTGGAAGAAGCTTAGGCGCTCAACAAAGAAACCCAGACTACTTGAAATTGCAAACTGATCACACATTAATTAGAAATCCTGATGGAAAACAACGACGTTGTCAGCTTAAAAACTGTACAGGAAAACCTACTACTGTGTGCCAGAAATGTAACTTAGGACTTTGCGTCGAATGTTTCCTGCCATTTCATGTAAACCAAGAGGCTTGTTCATAAAACATATGGTAGTGGATTGGACCATCGTCCTATATATAGGACAGCTTGTAAATATTAAACCATTAAAGTTTTGGTGAGTTTTTTGAATGTTATGTTTTTCTTGATGTTTAATTAGTATGTGACAGAAATTTTTTCAATAAATATTACTTTTTTCTAAATGTGGTAAAATATGGGTTAACATCAAAAAAAGTTTTTTTTCCTAATTCGCCAGTTGGGGATATTCAATGAATCATTCAAATAAAGAAATACATCTTGTTGCAGCCAATAATCCTATGTTATTGCAAATCGAGCCCTAAGTTAACGAGAATTCAACGTTAGAATAAATATCGAGTATCTAAAATCATGTCGCAGATACCTCTGCGCAAGCGAAAGCTTGTACGGATAAATATCGATAATTCTCTTAAAGTGTCCGCAGTATTGAAAATCACTGGGGTATTTACAACATACCTTAACAGTGTGGTCTTGTCCACATCGGACAATACAGACGCTCCTTAAAATTTAGACTTAAAAAAACGTGATAGATATGTCTGTTATCAAGGATTTGATAAATAATCCCTGTTTTATTCGTAAGAATGTTGATTTCCTGGTTAGAGCCATTGGTGAACATTCACTACTACATACGAAAAAAATCGCATTAGGGAATTCAGAAATGCAAACGAGAAATGCAAATAAAAATGCACCTAATCTCATTAAGACGTGGAGATGCATTTTAGCCTGATATGATGCTCTCGGCTACAGTGGTTTGCTTGTTCTGTTTCTTTTTTCATCTTTATTTTTATATTACTCTCAGCTACTGCAGTTTCGTATTTTTCATTGGCAACTTTACCTTTTATATTTCAAATCACTTTTGTTCTCATTCACTCCAGGCCAGTCTTGAGAATGGGCTCTTCTTTTTGAGTGCTTGAAGCATGTTGACTTTTATTTCCATCTGCATAGTTTTAACGCCAATGAAGTTACTGTAATCAAGTAAAAGCTTACCCCTTCAGTTTCTTGGGATCATTTATTTTATTAAGAATACCATGTTAAGACTTCGTGGTTTTCCTCACCGTGTAACGCAAATTTGAGGTAGTTCCACGAGTCCCCCACAAAGGCAAATTTTACCCAATACTTGATCCAGGAGTTCCCTTTTCTTCTGGATTGGGTTCAAAATTTCAAGGCTACGGAGTTGATCATTAGTAGTTTCAAATCTAAAACTTGGGTCTGCTATTCAAAGACGGTTATAAAATAAAATAAAATATAATTAATGTGTGCTCTATGTGTAATTCATCATTAAAATGCTTTCTTCCGACGAAATTTTGAGCTAACTTTATAAATCTCGAACTAACTCCCATTCTCTTATGTTTTATGCGCTATTTAATAATTTTCTGAAGACTAGCTTCGTCAGATGATACGTTTAAAATAGTATCGTCTAATTATATATCCCCTGTATTCTAAGAACTGTTAAACCAAAAGCACAAAAAGTGCTTATCCTTTCAGATTTAAAAAAGCTGTATCCATGCTATAAGACATTCTAGCAATAAATCTCACTCTATTATCCCATATATTTTAAAGTTATACATTGGACTCACTAACAATAACTACGAAATAATATTTGGTTGGACAAATTTTAAATTAGGTGTTTTAGTGTTGGACAAGTTGCTCATTTTAACCTAGTTGTTCTGACTTTAACGATGTTACCGCAATTTTAATTTAGTTTTGGGCGCTGTACAGCCAAACCATGGTTCTTGCATCAAAAATTTACATCAATCAATTTAAGAATATTTTAAAAACAGCTGCACGAAGCCAGGCATTTTGCATTAAAATTTAAGTGATACTGTCACTTTTGTATTATTATACATTAAATTTATATAAAATTAATAAAAGAAAATAATCTATCGTTCATGAAATAGTAATCAATAATGCGCATGATTTCCATAAAAGGGAAATTACCCAAGAATTTTCATTAGCGCGAGGTTTATTCGACATGTGTTTGGCTATCGAGAGAGTATGATTTAAGATGGCTATTTATTCTATCATAATAAGCTAAAGCATAGAATCTAAGGCAATAAATTTAGGCCGCAAAGAGTTTTCCCATTAAGTTTTAGCTGCTTCATTATGTTTAGGTCTTCGTGTCATCAAAATGTTCAATAAGAAGAACTGATGTTAAAGCGGAGAGAAATACACTTACGTGAACACAATTAATTAAACTTACATATAGATTATTGATCATTTTAGGAATTTTATTTATTTTTTACTGATTAATTTTGGAAAATATTTTATATTTTTACGGGAAGTATATTCCAAGACAAATGATGTCTAGCATTTATGATAGAACTTTTTAAACAATTTAAGTGACTCAGAAATATTTTTATGTCATCCCTAAAGCACAGAAATCTCGTTTTTGCATACTTTTCCAAAGCATATATATTCTGTTTCCGTTAATTTAATATCCATGATGCAAAAAAAAAAAAAAAAAAAAACTTGCTGCTATCTATTCATTAAAAATAAAACCAATGTATTAGAGAAGAATATACATGCTACGGTAAAAGTGATAAATCCGGTTATTGTTAATAATATCCAATTAAGTTTGGTAAATGTCATTAAACGGTTTATATAGCATTGGAGAGTTAGTGTGCCTCTTCGTATATGTGCTACGGTTAAAGTGATAAATCCGGTTATTATTATTACAAATTGTCAAAATTAGTAATAACTGTTTCTTTTAGTCAAAGTGAGAAATGAAACGCTAACGCGGGGTAGACTATATATGAGGGTGTCCCAGGTGATTCTCGAAAAGTTGTGATCGCTGTTGATTGCCAAACTGAGCGATGTTGAAACCCAATCGTGATTCTAATTGGTTTAGATTTTAGCATTATTTTTAAATGTTCAACGGTATAAGTAATTTCAGAGGTCCGTTAGTTTTACGTTGGATACTGGCTGGTAAGGTTACTTTTGCTTCTGGTCAATAAGATCGAAGGTATGTGGGCAGTCATAAAAAGGGACTTAAGAAAAAAATTTCACCGCCAGTCCGGTTCCACAGACGCCATTTTCGATTCGTATTTCGCCGAATTTATGTGGCGATGGAGGTACACAGATCCTATTCATGATAAATTTAGACAGTATCTAACTGCTATTAGAGAATTCTGTGCACCTAAATCTGAGGATATTCGAGCTTAATGAAGAAATGAGTTGTTTTTTTTCCTTTTCTTTCTGAGCTTACTCCATTAATTATTGTTTTGATTCAAAATGCATTTTATTGGGTTTGTTAATTTTGCTTACATTGGGTTCATTGCAATTTTATAAAGTTTTGGCCGATGTTTTGCTGAAATTTTCCAATGTTTTATTAAAATATCATTATGTTTTGGCCGCTATTCCTGTTCCCACGGTGTTCCGCTCAAACAGGAATGGCGCCAAACATAAGTCGCCAATTTCGCCAAGGGGCACCCTCAAGTATATTTTTACCCTAACGTGTATTGCATTCGGTGTGAATTACATTGCGAGAGGAAATTTTAAACAGCATTTGAAGACACTGATTAGTGTGTTGAAACCGAGAACAGCCTATACCGGAGAGTGGCACTTAACCTTAAGCAAACATCAGTATTGGTTATACCGGGCAAATGTATTCCGGTAAGTGGCGCTTAATCTAAAGAAAAAAACGTGAGTGTAGTGTATACTTTAACTTTTAATCATATCACCTTTTTAAAAATAATATTAAAAATACTTACGGCTTTGAAATGAAATATTTTTTTAAAACAAATAACTTATTTTCGCAGGAAAATCTACTATGACTTTTAGAGTTACGAAGTGTTTTTGATTTTTACATTTGCAACAACTCGAATTGCCCTTGCTTCTACGATTGCAATACTGAAATCCTTGACCATCTAAGTTTGAATCCTTAGGAGACCATTCTTTTAGACTTATTTCATTTACTGGAGCTTCATTCGCTAAAATAAAAGCTTCCTTACAGTCAGTAAAATCATTCCATGCGTGTACAGTTGTTTTAAAATGCATTTTTCATTTTTGCCTTTTTTTTTGCTTTAAGTATGTCTAAATAGTTGTGAAAACGTGATTTCTAAATCGTCATCCATTGTGTCGTTGTAAAATTTGTTAAAATAGTTATCTTATTTTGTGAAAAACTATAACAAAAACGCCAAAAAATGACGAAAGAATCGGGAGCCTAAATTCTAAAATAAACAATCGGCTTATTGTGTCATGCTGTTGCCAACACATAAAGAAAAACTCGAAAGAATTACATTTTACCAAGCTTCGTTGGGTATTACTAATTTTACAGTTATTTTTGCGTCCCATAGTGTAAAATCTTACCGGATATACTAAATAGAATTGCTAAATGAATTATACTAAAGTACTCAAGTAAGTAAAGTAGTAAAGTATAAAATGAATAAAAAGTTATACTTAAGATATTAAAAACATTTTGAAACACAAATATTATGTGATGTGTTTATTGGTTTGCATGACCAATAAACATTATAACTTAAAAAAACACAAATTCATTAGTGTCGAATATTAAGTTCTAGTAGCAATAACATATTTATTTAAGTTTCTAATTCACACAAATCACAGTAATAGTTTTTAAAATGACTTGGAAATAAATTATTTTAATATTTATTGTAAATAATTAATTAATTACGTTATGTAAAAAAATATTTAGACTTCGCTCTTCTATTTTTAGAAATATTAATTGCTATTAGTTGTTTTTTTGAACAGATCAGATCAATTATTATTTTACACCCAAAAGTGGAAAACTATCTTATTTAAATAATGTAGTTAAATAATACCACCATATTAACCGTGCACCATAATAAACAATTATTTAATTGCTCAATATGGTGCACCATGTCCTATTTAAACCACTTGCTATTTTATTCTACATTCAATTTAACGTAGTTCGATAAAATTAACCAAATTTATTTGAATTATTTTTTTAGATAGGCTAAAAGAATTACTGATACAACATCTGAATGCTGCTATATTGCTCCAAATTCACTCCACAGCTAAATTTACTAAAGTTTAAGTATCTTTGTTTATCGAGGTCTAATTTGAATAGAGAATGCAACAATTATAGCCATTTATAGTTTAATACTTTGTAAGTTATGATTTAGTCTCATTGCTTTCACATAAAAAAGCATTTAAGAAATTCTGCGGCAACCAATTTACTATTTCAGAAAAAAGATAAAAATCTCAAAAAACATCAATTTAAAAAAAATTGAGACATTTTCAATCTTTTGTTAATGAAGAACATAAGAATTTAAAAAAAAAAAATAATGGTATATTTTTTAAAAAAAATGCAACATGCACGTGATTTTCTATAACAGCAACGTTTTGATTTCATTAGCAAGTGAGAGAAAGAGAGGCCACAAATCTGTGCCGAACTTCACGACCACATAATAAATCACGTTGATAAAGTATTTGACAGGTTTAAAAATGTTTTTAAGCCCAGCTGACTAAAAGAGATTATGAGCCATTTTAAAAGTGATTGAATATATTGCTGGGTATGAAAATCGATAAACAATTAAAATAAAAAAATACCGTTGTATTGTTGTAAAAGATTATGTTTTCAAATTTTTTAAAGCCTAGAAAAGACTTATATGCGAAGTGGATGCATGTTACAGAAGAATACATTTAAATTTTTCGAAAGTATGTTGAATGCGTAAAAATGCGTTGATTACTGTAGATTTTTCTATATTGTGATTATAAGACTAAAACAAGATAACTTCAAAAAAGATTAGGTCAAGGATTGATTTAGGTTGGTTAGATTAGTTATTAGATTATCCAGTTCTAGCATTTCAAATTTTTAGCTAGTAGAAAATTATAAATCATAATATGGCTCAGTATTAAAAAGCATTGTTTGAAAACAAAGTTTTAGTATCGTGTAAGATAAAGAAGTACATACAGTCAGTCACAAAAGTTTACATACACCCGCCAATATTCGCAGATCTAGCACTTTACTCATATTTTTGAATATACAACTTTATTTTCGTTATCATCTTGGATAATAACTCATATCTAACAAAAAGAATTATGAACAAATTCGCTAAAATATCACAAAAATTAACAACATATTAAATTATATAGTCACGAAAGTCTACATACAGAGACAGAACAATACAAACTTTCAAAATTAAATGCCAAAAAATGTAACATAAATACTTTGTTTGACCTCCCTTTGAAGTAACAATGCCTGAATTCAACTGTCGTCTCAGGTGTAATTTGAGACCATGCAAGCTCTATTGCCTTCCTTAGGGTTCCCTTGCTTGTTACCGATTACTCCCGAACTCTCCTATCAACTTTATCCCAAAGGTGCTCGATGGGATTAAGGTCGGGAGGCTGTGGCGGCGAATGGAGCTGTTTAGGCGTTTTATAGAGTAGCCATTCCTAAACAATCTTAGCTATATGTTTTGGGTCGTTGTCTTGCTGGAAGACAAAGTTGTTCCCAAGTCCCAATTTTCGAACCGATGGAAGTAGATTGTCTTACAAAATATTCAGGTATTCAAATCGATTCATTATGTCATCGATAAACACTAAATTGCCAACTCCAGCGGTCGCCATTGCTCCCCAAACCATAACACTGCTTCCACTGTGTTTCACAGTTGGAGTCAAACTCTCGGGAAACATTTCTGTGCTTTTTTTCCTCCAGAGTTTTCCGCGGCCATCACTTCCGAACACGTTGAACTTACTCTCGTCTGTAAAAACAACTGTTTTCCAAAAATTAAAATCCTGGTCAATATGCGAAGAAGCAAAATCAAGCTCTTTTGTTTGTTAGTAGATGAAATGAACAGCTTTCGTCTAGAAACTCTACCATTGTAGCCGGCTGATCGAAGAATTCTACGAACAGTTTCTGGATGCACTTTCTTTCCACTAGCTGTTGCAATTTGATTCGCTAATTTTGGAGCACTAATTATCGGATTTTTCTTCATTTTTCTTACTATGGTTCTTGCATCACGATCATTAAGCCTCCTTGGACGACCACATCGATATTTGTTATGCACATTTCCACGCATAACATAATTTCTGTAGATTGTTTGAACAGTTGACCGACTTTTTTTTGTAAATTTTTGCAATTTCTGCATAAGATTTCTTTTCACATTTCATTCTTACTATCATATTTCGAAGTTCATATTTCGAATTAAAGATGTTTCCTTTCTCTGACTCATTTTGTTGAAGTTACAATGTCAGAAAATCTCGGGAAATGAAGATTAGAATAGATAACGAAGCATGTAACCTCAAACTAAAACAAAGTTCCAAAATAACTTCGTATGCAAATTTTTTTCCGTCCGCCAATCAGGTGTATGCAGACTTTTGCGACTTGATAATTACTATACCAATCACAAAATTACCCAGAAATTATTATTTCTGAATATTTTTATTATGGAAAACAAATTTCTTAGAGAAAACCGAAGGAGTGATATGATTTTTAAAATTGAAATTTAATTGCTTTTTGAGAAAACTTTATTTTGATCAGTGTATGTAGATTTTTGTGACTGACTATATATATTTTGTCCTAAGAAGCATTAATGTTAAAAGGGCTTAATTTCATACTTTCTTTTCTACGGTTATTGTTTATATTGTTTCTTACTAGTGTATCAAAAATAACTAACTTCAGCTTTTATGCCATCAAGTTCGACTTTCAATCAATCAGTAGTCTTAACTTCACCAGAAAATGTTTCATTTTGAAAGAAGTAAAGCAAATATGATTTAATTTTTTCGATGCCTTGCTATTTATTGATTTAGAAATACTGCTTTGAAGAACTATGTTTATTTATGTAAAAAAATAGTTGTTTTCCATGCGTGGCATAAAACTCTTCTCATAAATAAGGGCGAACACTAGTGTAGTTTCTTTGTTGCCTTTCTTTTTGATAAAACTATCAAATTTATTTACATCACATATCTCATGTTTTATGGAACCCATGTCTCGAAAGAATAGTAAGAATTTATGAACTGTTTTCATAATCATAATGATACATTTTCTGCCATTCCCTTTTGAAACCTTGCACTTCTCTTTTGGTTTCGCTATAGAAAATGTGTCGCGTAAAGAGTTCAGCTTCAAAACTGTCTTGACATGAAAATATTAAGAATTCTTCAGCTCCCTGAGTTGAATTATAAGCACCTAGACTATACTGATATATATGTTCCTTTATTTCTCAATCCATAGAAAAGCTGAGGGGTTGCTTTCTCCACTTGGAGAATGGTTAAGCTAACGTACTGTGTAGTTAGGACATTTTGTTGCATAATTTTTTTTCGGTTCATGCTAAAGTGACACTAAAGAATGACACGTTTAGTTCTTTTTCCTTTTTTTCTTTTGTTCGTGGCAGAGCGTTTCAATTCGTAAGTCCGTAATGATACTTACTGGACGCGGTTTAATAAATGTCACTTTTGCCTCATTAAACACTACTTTTAATCGAATTTCTATCTAAGTATAAAGTGTTCATGCGTAAAAATCTAAAATTATAAAGCACATATACACCGAAGAGCCATTACATTATGATCACCCTGATAATAACATGTAGGACCACCTTTAGCCCTCAAAATTGCTACCACCCACAGTGGCATTGATTCCGCAAGGTGCTGATAGGTAGTGTGAGGTATCTGGTACCAAGCGCTCACCAACTGGTCTTGCAATTTCCGCACATTGCGAGGTGGTAGCGTGGCAGCACGAATTTGGTTTTTCAAGTAGGACCACAAATACTCTATTGGAATAAGCTCAGGTGAATTTGGAAGTCACTGGAATTTTCCTCGAACCAATTCATGACGATTCGACCCTTTTGACACGGTGCATTATCCTGTAGGTAAACACCATCCCCCGCAGGAAAAACTGTTGCCATGAATGGGTGAATCTGGTCTGCAACTATGTTCAAGTAGCTTACAGACGTCAGGGATTGTTCTATGAGGATTGTGGCTCCTAATGTGCCCCATGAAAACATTGTTCCTGGGCGAGAAACCATGAAAACCTGGGCGGGTCTATTGTTATAGATAGAGGGTGGTCATAATGTAATGGCTCTTAGGTATATTTTCCTTAATTCATATTATTCCTCTTGATTGTGTTCTCAGAACCAAGTTATCTTACACTAATATAGGATTCACTAAGTGTTAATAATATTTGCCAACAATTATCTCAGCTCTATAATTATTTGACTTAATTTACCTACGCAATAAAAAATATAGTCTATCGTAATTGAGAAAGGTCGCTGCATATGCCTTTTACAGTGTCATGGAGTATTCGATATCTTATTTGATTTTATACAATTGCTTTACTTCACCTTTTAATCTGTATTTGAACAGTGTGTTTGGCGCAGCATGTTCTTTCTTGGAACTTGTGCCACTAAACCCTACAATTAATCATTCAATCTGAGTAAGGTCAGAATTTGCATTTAGTAGCTTAAACTACAGCTCCAAGATTCATCATCAGTCTTTGTTTTTGCATAGGACTCATAACTTATTTTTTCAAATGTTACTTACGTTTTGAGAAATATTGCTGATTATAGATTTTTTCGCAATAAACCTCATATTAAAGCTGTTAATCGAAGTTTCTGTCATCAAATAAAAAATCGTTTTTTTACCAAATAATATGCTATTATTATTGTTGTGAGTTACAATTATTCATTACTGTTACAATCAGTTGTGCTTATCTTTAGCCAAAGTACTTTGGACAAATAATAAAAAAAAGTTGCTGAAAATGCCCGCATAACAAAGTCGCATCATATTTTAAAAAAAATTAAAACCATTTTTGATTTTATTTTCTGTTGAAAAGGTCCCTTTCGTTCGAGTAATTTTTGAGAATATTATGTAAGTAATTTATCTTACATCCAACATTTTCACTACAATATTTGAACTGTAGTTTTCCGTTAGTCTTCAAAATGATTGGCGCACAACAGCAGAAAAAAATTATTACTCTCCTAAAATCCCATAGTTCTGAAATCTTTCTTATACTGAATGCTTCATATTTGCTTTGAATGTAAGCATTTAATTGACGATAAATTTAGTGTTTTGTAAAAATATTTTTTTTAATTTTCAACCTTGGAGATATCTTAAAAAGTATACATCCAAATTCTGCTTTATTTCTTCACTTAGGATAAAAATTAATTTTTCATAAACTAAGATGAAATATCGAAAAAAAGTTTCACGATTCTATAATCCTTACTCTTTATGCAATATGAATTTAACCTATAGTTTCTATAGTTTTACCCTATCTCTTTGAAATTATGTGAAACAGGATGAATGAAGTAAAACTCGTTTAGGAATGTAATTTATTAAACATAAATAACTGAATATATTTAAATATCCGTTTAATTTAGACTCCTACTGCCTCATTTTTTGCAGGAAAATCATTACAGGGAAAAGCCATATTGGTAAAACATTTCAGTATAGGCGATATTTCCATATTTTTACTCTCTTCCGTTATATTCGAATAGTTACTTGAAAAGCGACTACTGAGTAGCACTATAAACAGAAAAATGTAATTGTTTTCTTCGAAATCCTTGGGATGAAAACTTGGCTCTTTTAAAGGGTATGGAAATTTGGTTTACTTTATTTTTAAAGTTCTTCGTCTTTGCTTCCACAAATAAAATTTACTTCCTATATTGAGCATTGCTTTTTGCTTTATACGAAATAAAGTTTACAATAAGAAAAATATGATTCAATCTTCCCTTACAATAGTATGGAGGCATAAAAAAGCACCTAGAAAAATAAAAGTAGATTTGCATTTTCCGACTCGTGTGTTATTTCATTTCCCGCTCGACTGGATTCACATTATAAGCAAATACTTCCCTATAAGGGTACTGAAATAGATTTTCATACAAACCAACAAGAAAACATTTGCTTCAGATACGAGTCACATAAAACTTTTCTTCTTATTTATTTTTATTTGCTTTATAAAAATTCGATCAAAACTACAATTTTAATTTTTATCATTTCACGGAACAATGAGATCAAGCGCACGTTCTTTAACGTTCAAAGTTACAAAGCATCTTTCTAACTTTGAATGGGACATAAATGTGGATGAGAATAAAATTTAAAGAACTTCCTTTCACAGCACAGCAAAAAAAATTTCATTTGCGTAATAAATCAAAACTTTAAATAGTTTCAAAAGAGCAATTAAAAGAACTGTTAACCCTTTGTGCAGAATTTTTATTCAACATATTTTTCATACCCTTTTAATTTTGTATTATTCTAGGTCAAAGTAATAGCGTTTTAATAATTTATGGTTATGAAATATAGCATGAAACGCCGGTGTTTTTTTTCTGCTCTAAAGGTTAAATTTTCCAAACATGGCTCACTTCCAAGCAATGATTTTTCAAATTTGTATGTAGATTTAGATTCAAGAAAAACACTTATTCATCATTGAAAGGTTTTTAATTTACAAAATAAATTTTTGATTAATTTTTGAATATGAATGGAAAAAAACCAAAATACTTTTTATTTTTATTTTTCATTTTTGTACAAATATAATTCCGATAATCTAACATATTTTTCAGCAACCATTAGACTTTTTTTTGTAATTAAAAAGTATCAATATATATTTTTGCTCGTAATTAGAGCGTCAGAAAAAAATATATGAAAGGGTTACTGGTGTCCCATCTGAGTGAAAGGGTTAATTAGTCCCACTCTTACCTTAATTAGAGAGAAATTGAATTATTTCTTTTAAAAACTTGAAAAAACTTTAAAATTCAAATTAAAATATTTAAAATTAAATAATTACATTTTTGAATAGAGGCGTTATTTTCATCTAGCAGACTTATGTCACATTGTGGTCAAGGTATTGACCTCGCAGCAGGAAGATCCTGGGATTGAATCCCGTTTCGATATGTGTGTAATTTATCTTTTTGCTCTATTTGTGTTGTTTTATTTTCTGTTTGTTGTTCAATCTTTGTTCTATCATCTTGGGTTGTTAATGTGACAATGATCCATCCATATGGTGGTCATGATAAAATGATAATTAGAAAAGATAGGTACTAAAATGTTTTTTACCCATTGGCAAAAGGGGTCTTGGTATGGATTTCGTGGCGTCCTCACTTTTCAACTACAATAATCAAGAGTAATAGTAAACAGTGCGCATGTGTTTCCATGGCGACCGCTGATGTTTGATAATTCTTTTAGAATTCTTTTTTTTCCACTTTTAATTTCATTATGCATTAAGTGGATGAATTTATTTTTGAGATATGGGACCAGAGAGATCCCATAAATACTTCTTGAGTTGTGAATAAATGAGAGTTTCTTCATTTGAACGATATTTTTGTTTTTATTGTTTTAATTAAGAATCAGAAATTCTAAACTACAGTTAAAACTGGATCGTTTTCAATACTAATTCAGGTGAATATCACAAATAAAGAGGGCCCAAACCGATTGACATGGTCCCAAAAGTTAGAGTTGAAGCACGAAAAAACAGGATGCCGAGACCTAAACTTACCGAAAAGACAGCCAAAGAACGTAGACAGGAATATGTGATGCTTTGCACACAAACGGAAAAACGAAAGGACTCCGTTCGCAAATGCAAGCATGAAGCCCGTCACTCGCAAAAGTACCAACGTGGTTCAGAGAATTGAGCCCTACCAAAGAGCGAATGGTGACTCTCCGAACCCCTTTCATGCAAATACGAGAACTGGATGTTGATCAACAGTTGGAGATAAAATGATCCATTGTCAACGTACCCAATAACTTTCAAAAGACCGTAGACTGTCTTCCACGCAATATAAATGATTCATTCACTATTCATGTAAATTTGAAAAAACGCCTAGTTTTCAAATCATATTTCATGTATGAACTAATGAATCCAAAACGGGTGTATGATGCAGCTTACAATCTCCATCAAATACCTTTGTACCAATCCGAAAATGTTAATATTGATCTCGATTGGCTGTTCAATGTCTATTAAGTCATCGAAAGAATTTACACAGAATGTGTCTGAGCTGCATTTAAATATGTCTGCAAAATTGTGTACCAGGTAGTTCAGGATTAACAGTTAAAGTCCGAGATGAAAACACAATAAAGTTTCTTTTCCAAAAAAAGTAGTAAAAAAATTCATTTTGTAGTGAATCGTAATTTTCAAAAGTTGCATTATTATCTACAATTAAGCTCTCAAAAAGAAATTTCTTAATTTATTAACTTAATCCTTGATTCTACGAATAAAACATTTATAATCAATGATAATTGATATCAATGGCTTATTATCACAGACATAAGTATAATATATTAGATAATGGAATACTGCATAAATGAAGTTTTTTAGATAAATCTATGATTTAAAAAATATCCTATGATTCAAATTAATGATTTTTTTAAATTAAATATTTTTAAATCATGCTTACTCTGTTTTTTATTTCTTTTTATTTTCTGTTGGTCAAAATACGAAATATATGTTTAATTTTGATGAAAACGTGAAGATATGTTATTTCGTCAATGTGACCAAAAATTCGCTCGGAGCATATACCAGGAAACGAGGCTATTTGTTTCGTGATATTTGAGTATCCCTTTTCTACAGTGCAAAACTACGAAAATGTTTACGTCCCGCACAAACTTAAATGTATGATTGTTGCTATAAAATATAAACTATGTGTAAGTTAATCTATTTACTCGTTCGAAAATCTTGTTTCTTAAATCCGTTAAGCTCATATTACTTGCGCAAGTAATTAAGGTACCAAAGTAGTAAAAAATCTCTACAAATGACTACATTGTGCTTTTAAATTTCATTGACTTCTTAATTAACTTTTAAGTGCAGCTGAATGCTCTTTACAGAGTGAGAATTAAACGGGTTATATTGCTTCTCCCAGAAACGTCTTTTAAATTTAATCACGGCACTTTTGGAAACACACGAGAGCTTATTTCGAGTTTTAGAGCAAGGAACAAAGAGTTAATGCCAGAAGTAAATAAAAGTAATGATGGTTAAGGCAAGCTCCAACATTCGTTATTTTTACCCGTGTTAAGCTGTTAAATGATTAAAGCAAGGAATGGATAAGAATAAAATCTAACTATGCAAATTAAACTATACTAATCTGTATTTTGCGATTTCTATTACATTTATTGAATATAATTCTATAAATATTCTACCAACTATAATAATCTGTGGAATTATAACTTTTAGATAATCAGAACTTTTAAATAACTATAGTTTATTTTTAATTCCATACCTTATTTGAGAGACAAAGTCATGGAAATGAGCTCTTAATATCAGAATATTAGGGCAGGTCGAACTAATGTTTACTTGCAAAATTTATGCTTTGACCAAGAGGATGAAAAACTAACTTTTCTATCAATAGAGAAATCCACTCAGCAAGTTAATAGCAATCATAGCACAATTTGTTAAAGTGAAACAATGTGCCCTTTATTAAGTTCTCCTTTATTTAAATATACTTTTTGGTTTATAGTTTTAGGAGTTTTTTTCATTTCGTTAGTTTTTAATTTATAGCCTTTCTTGCTCTCTAGCTAAAAATTAAAGTTTATGGTTTTTATGGCCCACTATCAGTTTTAATTGTAACGATTTTAACATATCCTTGTTCAAAAGTTTTGATGATATTTTGCTTTATTTAGAGATGTAAAGCTAAAAACACTGTAAAGCATTCCTAAAAAGCATAGTTTTTTTTATCCAATAAAGCCTAAAGTATTTGTGTTATTTTGATCTACAGTTTATTAAACTAAGCTCAAAGTTAGCACAAAAAATTTAAATATTCTGCATATCGTTTTGGGTTATTTCTTTAAAAAGGTAATATGTGAGTTTATTAGCTTTTGCTGCTGATTGGATTGTATAATGTCATAGTTTGACTTCAAACTTTGCTACAAATATTGAAAGTACTGGTAATACTTACCGTTATTTATTGAGTAAGAAACGCTATCAGATAAACTAATAGATGTGTATCTTTATTTTACAATCACTTATATACTTAGTATACTTATATAAAAGTATATTTAAGTATACTTATATTTAAGTATACTTTTATACTTAAATATACTTAGACCACTTCCCTACTTAATACAGGAATACCGACTTCGTCTCCTAGATACATCAATATTCTTATAAAAAATAGATTTAAAACATCGTTTTGTTCTTTTTATTGCTCAAAAATATCCATGTTCAGCTCGGTACCACTCGCCAACCTCCGGAAATGCTCAGGCAGTTCATTTGGGGTCATTTAGTTTGCTTCTTCCGTTTTGAGTTTGCTTATTAATCTACATTTTATATTTTATATATATTTTTAAAATTTATATTAATTTTATTTGAGGTTACGTCCTCTTTTCGCTACAGCTCATCAACCTTCGGAACTGCTTGAGTAGTTATTTTTAGTTCGATTGGCATTCTAAGATAGATTACCGATAAAACGGCTGAAAAAAAGCAAGATATTTGAGTATTTGTTCATAAAAAACGAGATTTGCAATATCATCGCTCTAAAACTGATTTGGAATTTTACAAAGTGAGACATATTTTCAGACGTGAAAATACGTGGATGCAAAATATTAAAAATTCTATTTATAAGAGTTTTCATTAAACTACTTTATACGCAGTGCAAGAAAATTGCTGCAAAATATCTAAAAAACCAATGTTTCTTCATTAAAAATATTTTAAAAACAAGGCATTTTGCTTGCTATCGCTCGCAAATCTTCGGAACAGCTTGAGCAGTTAAATTCAAATCTTTTCGCAATCCCAGCTCGTTACTTTCGCTCATTTCACCTATCCGAAAATTAAAATTACATTTGAATATTTAAAAATTCAAAATGAACTTGTAATTTTATATGTGATTATAATTTTATTTAAAATTATAATTATATTTATTTGGCAACAAAACTTTTAGCATTAAAAAATAAATGTTTTAGAATTAAAAAGCCTTTTGGAAGAATAAGAATGGTCATATTATGTTACAATTTACCTGTGATGGCTATGCCTAATATTTCTGTAATTTTAAATAACTTATGTTACCCTGTGTATTTCTCTTTAGCACGCATATTTACTTCATTTAAACTAAGAGCTTAGAATTAGAGCTTCAATTAGAAATTTTAATTTTTCTCTAGATTTCGTCTACTTCATTTTTTGAAAACATTTAACAACAATTTCTTTGACAGCGTAAGGTTAAAATAATGAGAAAAATACTCTTTTCAATTTAGAGTGGAAAACAACTCAACATATAGGAATGAAAATATTATAAAATGATCTAAAAACTATTAGCAATCTGTTAAAAAACGACGTTCTAATCGGTCAAGCCATTCAAAAGGTATTTAGGAAAGTTTAACCTATAATTTGAATCCATATGTGTTTAAACAATGGAATTTTGTATTTTCAATGTTGTGCCAGAACTGCATGACACCGAAAAATAATGATGGTTTGCAAACAACCCCATAAAAATTTGGAAACTGTAAACTGTAGATAAAAACACGAACCAAATCGGGGCTATTGTTCTTAAATGCATACAGACGAACGTACATAAGCGAATAAATGCAGATAGACGAACATACATACAGACTTTCACTTTTACATGTATAAAGAAAAACAAAAAATAGAAATTTGGTTAAACAATTTCGATTTCTCGATTATTTTGAATATTTCGGTTTTTTTTTACCTCGAAAAATTAAATATAAACTATTAAATTACTCCAGAACTTTAACGTTTCAACAAAGTGGGGTGTTTCACATATTTTCAAACACATGAATAAGTGCCTGTTAAAAATCCAAATTCTTCCATTGCTACTAGTTTTCTATATACTAGATCAGGGGTGGTGAGCCTTTATGCACCAACGTGCCATTTTTCCTAAAAAAAATTGTTTAATGAGGTCATAGACGTGCCGTCAAATAACTTTGACTTCGTGATTATTGGGAAAAATAATAATACTAAATATTGTCAACTCAAAACTCTTTATTTACATTGAATATATATATATATATATATATATATATATATATATATATATATATATATATATATATATATATATATATATATATATATATATATATATATATATATATATATATATATATATATATATATATACACACACATTTTACAATTTCTCAGTTGTATGCGTAATTCAACTTAAAGTAACAACAGTGTGACTTCTGTGGTTGTGGATTAGATAACAAATAACTTATATCAGGTTGTAAGAAGTTAGTTTAAGCAGGACTGTGAATTTTTTTTTGCTCGTTATTTATTGTTAGCTTGTTTTTTATGGTTATTAATTGCTAATTTTTTTGTTAATAATTGCTTATTTATTTTGCTTGTTTTTGTAAATTTTAATGTAATTGATACATACACTTCATAGTGTAATAACAATTCATAGTGTAATAACAATTCTGATCGGTGGCATGCCCGAAATATTGCGTCGCGTGTCATAAATGGCACGAGTACTAGATTATGTGAAGTACGAAAAAAAAAACTTCAAAATTGTCTTAAAATAATTCACAAATTAGGCCGCATCAATAACATTTTAAAATTGAATGTTCTTTAAACATTTCTCTAGAATTAAGCAACATTTCATGTTGTCTCCTCTTATAGTTTCTGACATAGGACATGGAGAGACACGAGACACGTTCAGTGAAAAGTTTTTGAATATATATATATATATATATATATATATATATATATATATATATATATATATATATATATATATATATATATATATATATATATATATATATATATATATATATATATATATATATAATCGTGAGATTAGAAAACATTTGTATTTGTTTTAACAACTTCATCTGAAGTATAAACTATAAGCATAATTGGAAAAATTACCATGCGCGTTACATTTTGTTGTCCAAAACATTAGCTTTTTCTTTACAGTTTGACAAAAATAGCAAATTTCAATCCCCACAGCTCAGCAAATAATGAATTCTTCACTGAACAAGCTCATTCAAATAGGTCAATAAAGAACAGCTATTGCTAAAATGTAAACAGTAAAAAGAGAAAGAAATGCTGCTGCTATAGAGAAAACACAAATAAAAGTCGGTAGGGAAAACCGTAGTCTTTATTCAAGAGAAGTAATTGAGCTACCCTGTTTTATGCAACCAGACAGCCGTATTATTTTCTTTAGGCGGACGGTATCGTGGAAACAAGCACAATGGAGAGGAACTGCTTACATTGAAAGCCTTATGTGGGTGTTATAGAAACCCGCAACAAAATGAAGCGAAAAAATAAAACCTGCAAAGGTCTTATTAGCGATCATGAAACAAAATTTAGGTTGTTTTTAGTATTTTTCTTTCCACTTTCTTTAATCGTTCGTTTATTTTTTATTTATTTATTTTGAAAATCACATTTAAGTACAAAAAAAAAATATACTAAAACCGGTTATTTGACGGAAAGTTCAAATGTCCGACTCCGTCTTTTCTACAGCTCATTTGAACGACAGACATGTTTGAACGATAAAGTGGATAAATAAGGGAAACATTATTTTTCTAAAGAACAAAAACCACATGCAATGCATAACATTTTCTCTTTTACACCAATTTTTCGTTTCACAAATGGAAAGATCGTTTTAATTTTTATAAGTCACATTTCATCAATAATTGATCACAATCGTTTCTTGTTATTCTTACTATCGTTTACTTAATAATACTCGCTATTGTTTATGGATATTATTCATTTATCCTATATTAATATTTTTATTCAATCAATGATTATTTTGACCAATTATATTCGCTAATTTGTAAGAGTTTTCGCAATTGTTGAGCTGGGCGAGTGAGTCATTTCGCAGATTAATATCATGCAGATGTACCAGACCCCCTTCCCCAAAGAAAGCCCATAACTAAAGCCAATTGGTTTTTTAATTTAATTAATTTTTTCAGACCCCTTATTATAACCAGTCTAGAATGAAAATAAAATTAAATTTAAAATAAAATTTTTAAAATAAAATTTTTAAAGTTATTTGAAAAAGTTAAAGCATCAACTTTGCTTTATTGGATCATTAACAATAATTTTAAATCATTTTATACTATATTTGGTAAATAATATTAATTTAAAAGAAATATGAATTAAAAGAAATAATATAAAATTAACAAGCACTTCCAAATTTCACAATTTTACAAAATTTAATTTTTTTTATTTCGAACAAATATAGTTTATTTTATATCAGGAAGTTCTTAATTTACTGTTACTTAATTTGCTTTTATTAATAATCTCAAAAAATCAAGTTTTGAGACAAGTGGGTTTAGAGTTTTCATTGCTAAGCAGAATGCATAAGAAATGCTTTCTTTCGGTTAAACGAAGATTACCTTCAAGTTGAATTATGAGTTGTGCAAGTATTGCTGCTGAAAGAATGTGTATTTTCCTATTTACACCTGTTCTTAGTCCAAAACTCCTGTTTTTTGAGTTGTGTCTCTATTGTTGCCCATGAGCGATTTATCCCCCTTTTTGAGGAATTTATATTCTTTTGAGGAATTTAATACACAGCATGGATCAAACAAAGTGGGAGAAACATCAACACAGAACACGGATCAAACTGAAAAACTTTACTCATTTTTTAGCAAAATTGTCTGTTTTTTTAAACTGAAAATAATAATTAGGATAATTAGGTAAATATCATTAATAATTAATGTAATCAAAAATTAAAAACATTAATGTTTATCAAATAAACTTCTACTTTATAAAAAAAAATTCCAGATTTGATTTGTAATAAATTTTATATTGTAAAATATAGCTTTTTCCGTTTTAATGTGAGAAATTTAAAAAAACAAATAATAATTCAGGTATCAGTATTCATTGAAAATAATTCTGCATTTTTCTTAATATTTTTATTAATTATTTTTAGATTTTATTTTAAAGTATAATCAAACAATGCATAAGATAATTATTTAGTTGGCAATACTAAATAATGACTATGATATTAAAAGACCAAATTAGAAGAACGGTTTAGGTCTATAAAAGCTGTGATTCAGAGAATAAATGATTTCGCTCATGGAAAGGTAGATTTTATTACAGTAAGACCCATTTTTTCTGTGTAATAACTCTCGGAAGGAATTAACCGATATTTTGCATTATTGATTTGTCAAAACTCAATTTTCCTCACAATACAACGGATGGTGATCATACCGTCATTTTTGAGAACAATGAATATATAACCGTTCTTCTTCGTTTGCCTTCAAATATATGAAATAACAAACAAAATAACGAAACAATACTAATAAATTTTTAAAAAATAATTGGAAACGTAGGATACAGTTTTATTTTATTAATGTTATTACTACATTTCATAGTTAAAAAACTCTGAAAATTTTGGATTTATCATTTTCCTGTTATACTTTTATGTTCATTAAAAGGTAGCATGCTGAATAGTAAATTGCTGCCTTATACGAAATTTCTTTTTTTTGCATGATGAATGTTAATAACATTTTTGTACATCGAGTTTCATTTTAAACTTCATTTCAAACTTTTATTTTAAAACTCTGACTTAAAAGCATGTATTAAAGTACTATTGTATTGTGTAGCATTATAGTAGTATTGTATTCTTTATATGTTTTATATGTTGCATAAACTGTTTTCTTCTCATCAGTTATTGAATTCATAATCTTTAATATTGAAGTTTACTGCTATACTATAAAACCGATGAATAAATGATGAGTTCATGTGCCACAAAACTTTTACAATCGGTATCATCGGTATTAATCCAATACCTAATAGGCTACTGAGTAATGTAAACACATTTTATATTTTTAATTACATACACCGATGGAAATTATGTTTTTATGCAAGTGCTTCTAAGATAATTTATAATGAACAATATATCGCAAATATATTATATTATCTAATTCTTATTAGTGTATAAATCACATTAAAAATATTTAGGGAGCTAGACTCTAAAATAACATTTACTTATTTCACTTTCAATGTGCTTCGCTGAAGTTTTTAAAAAAAATATTCACTCGAAAATATTTTGTAATTACAGCAATGTATTGGTTATTATAAAAATGAAGGTAACTCCTCATCAAATTAAAATGGAAACGTCCGAGAGAATATTTTTTTTATTTATTTGTTTAGTTTATTTTAAAGATAATATTAAAAATAAATATGTTTTTCATTACTTTCTTCAAAAAAAATATTTTTATCAATTTCCATATAAAAGTTTATTATTTCAAAACAAAAAATAAATTTTATATTATGAATAAGGATAAAAAAGAGACGCACTAATCTAAAAAAAATTAATCTAACTTTTTTTTTGTATTTTTGATCCAATCATCTTTTGAGATAAGAATAATTATTTTTGTCCATGAAGTCATGGATGTTTAATATCTAGAAAGAAAAAAATGAAAAAAACACAAGTTCCATTAATTAAATTATATCATTATTTTCCCATTTTCTAATTGATTTTTTTGAATAGTGAGTTTGGAAATTAACTTCAAATCGTTATTAAATTAAAAAAGAAAATATTACAAAAACGTTTTGCACTTTCAATTCTAACATCGTAAAATAAAAAATTCTTTTTATCTCAACTCAAGATGTAAAATCTTTAATTTGTAAAAAGTTTGTTTATTTTCTACTTCTCATGATTCATTAAATTTAGAATAATATAAAATAAAAATAACGCTAATATTTTTGCTAATGTTTTAAATTTTTTTCCAATTTACAAGAAATGCTAAATTTTTTATTAATTTAAAAATTATCTATTTCAGGCATAGGCAGGCATATACTCAAGTTTTTTCTTCTTGCATGAAAATTCATACTATTTATTGTATTTTGATCAAAATATTTAGTATGTTTGGAAGGATCTCAAAAAAGTTTTAAATGTAGAATTTATGCAATTAGGGAAGAGTTGTTTACCTTGTATAAATTTTCATTTTGTTTAAATATTTAGAATTTAAAAACTCAAATAAGAGTGAAATTTTGTGAGCAATACATGATAATTTTGTTTATTAATGTAACTTTAGGAACAAATACTGTCGCACATTCCAGAAAATAATCTTTTCTTTTAAGTTTGTTTTGTTAGTCTAATACAAAGAATGGTGCTGTACTTTTTACTAACATAGGTTGTACTTTGGGCTTATGGATATTTCATGGAATCTTGGATGTCAACTTATATTTCCATAGATTTTGGATGTTCGCAATCTTTCTCTCGGTGTTATTAGTTATTAACATTTAATAAATGAAAAATTACTGCTAATTGTTTGTAGCATCAAACGTTGCATTGTACGAAATAAACATGATAATACTTTATAATATGGTAAAGGAACAACACTTATGGCCTTGAGGCATTAATTTTGAAATGTAATAAAAAAGAAAAAAGGAACAAACACTGTTAATTGCTTTGGTAATTTTAATAAAGTATAAAAATATTTACAAAAGAGGAATAAAAATTTAAGCTTGTAAATACTGATATAGCTTTTATAATTTAATACTGATGATACACAAGGATATATGTATCTTTTTTGTAAATTAAAGATCACATCATGTGACTTTTCTGCTCAACGAGAGTGCACAAAATAATGAGGACAGTCGAAAAATTACCAACAAATTGCTCTATGAGTAGAATTTTGACTGTAAGTTCTAATTTTAATCCTATAATTTATAAGTAATAAATGATTACAAACTCGTTTTTCAGAAAACGCTTTGTTTTAAAATTATATTTTGCAGATATTTTTGGACGTTATGGAAACATAACGAAATACTATTAAATTTGGTAAAATCCTAAAGTTTCCTAATCCTACTAGTGTAATCCCGGCTGGAGATTCACCTTACCCACATAAAAGCTGATGTAGAAAATCCTAAATCTTTAGTAACTTCAGTCATTTTTGACTATTTCTTAATCTGTTTTTTATTTCTCCAGGCGTAATGCAAAACAGCATTTAACTCCTTTAATTTTTAGTACATAAATCATAATTGCATTCAATTTTCGTACTATTAAACTGCACATTAAATCTATCACAACATTCAAGTCTAAAGTACTATATCTGCATCGAGTTCTTGCAACATTGAATTCTACATTTAATCCAATCCAAACAAATTTCGTCATCAAAAAATACTGCATCACACGAATACTTTGTACAGAAATAATCCAGATTAAATTCGGACCAAGGCTTAAATGTAAGTAAAATACTACCTTACTTTACATTCATCTAAAAGCCAATTTACTGAGACGAGTAAACTCTTTCACTGTGTCTTTAATACAGAAACTAAATTTCAGATAACGTGATCAGAGAACACGGCGCTGTAAGCTGTTCTGTCGCTCTCTCAAGCTCATTAAAGAAATTACTTTTACGCTTTATGTTGCACACCTTGCATGCTTTGAAACTAAATACTTCTTCTTTAGAGAGTTAATTTTGTATCCATATACATAAGAACGTTTGATTCTAAGACAAGTAGCTTAATGAACTCTGAATAAATAACCGGATCTTTTACATTTCGAATAAACCTTGTTGAAATGTGATCTAAAGATGAGCGTTGATAAAGATTAGACATTTTTGGTTTAACATGAAAGATAATTTCAGTTAATTAGTTTTATATAATTGGCTAACCTAAAAGTATCTAATAATTATTAGGCTCATATTACCCGAGTAAACGTTATAAAATGTTATGCTCATTAGGAGATTTGTAATATCGATATAAACATGGCTTCTGTGATTCCGTTGTACCCCAATGATGCTTTTTTTAATTTTTATATCAAGTTTAGTCTATTGCATCACTCTATCAATTTTTTCAGTGCCCCTAATACCAGTTATGCTTTGCACAAAATACACCCATTCCATATTTTATACCTAAAATCTAGATTCTATCCATTTGTAATAAATCGTTGAAAGATAGATAAATCAAATAATCTAACTTTCAATAATTTTTAATTAGTAGTACTCCATGTGGGTTACGAATGTATAAAATTGTTTTCTGTAAGCAAATTTCTGCAATGTAATTTTAAAACTAAATTATAAGGTTATAAGATTGACAAATCAAATTATCTAACATATAATAATTTTTTCTGGCTGAATATCATAAGAAATAGTGCTCCATTTGGATCACAAATTCATAAAATTGTTTCCTAAGAAATATTTTTCAATGTAATTTCAGAAGTAAATTATGATAACAAATAGGAGAATGAAGTATTTTGAAATAAAACATTTACTAGTA
Organism: Parasteatoda tepidariorum; assembly: GCF_982258835.1. Lineage (NCBI taxonomy): Eukaryota > Metazoa > Arthropoda > Arachnida > Araneae > Theridiidae > Parasteatoda > Parasteatoda tepidariorum. The sequence continues at coordinate 49,147,894 of NC_141761.1, read as the reverse complement.
CTTACATGTCACATTTTTCTAGATAATTAAGCATAATATTCTCATATAAAAAAATGTTGACCCTCTCCCTCTGCGTGTTTTTTTATTACCGCAAATGTTCAAGTTTTTTTTTTTTTTTTTTTTTTTGGAGCGATGCTGAGAAGAGAATAATCAGACATCTTATAGACCTGAGACGTAGACAATTACCTGAATAAATAAATTAAATACAAATGAAATCGAATTTAACAAATAAAGAAAATATACAAAAAAATTGACTTACCTAATTTACCGGTAAATTTTTGAATATATTTTCACAAAATTAAGAAATTTTCTTAAACCTCTCCTTTGTCTAAACAAATCATCAATATTATCCTTATAAAATTTTTCACTAAACTAAATTAACGAAAAAAATCAATAAAAAAATGAAGTAAAGAAAACAAAAAACGTCACAAAATTTTTGTCCCCAAGAGAGAGGTTCCAGCGCATTCCAACTAGTTTTTAAATTTCAATATTTACGAATGCAATAAATTGCCCAGTAAAATTTTTTAAGATGGATTCAAAAATTATTATCTAAGAACATCCATGGCAAGTCAAGTTCATAATGAATATTCATCATGATGAAGTACTAGTCAAAAATATGTTTCACTCCTTTAATATGCAATAATATTTATAAGGTAATTGGCATATAATGAAATTAATACTTTATTCAAGTTGTATTATAAATAATACATACTTTAGAAGAAATAAAAGTTAAATCTGAATATATTCGTAATGTGTATTTTTTAAATCCTTTAACATTTTTGTCTCATGCAAAAAAAAAATAGAAATCAATACTATTTTTGACAATTTCACTATAAGAGAAATGCCTAGAAAACCATAAACTATTCCGTAATCTTGTTCCGCAGTATAGAAAATAAAGGCTTTTGTTTGGATCTATTTTTCCGCTTAATGTTGCTTCATATCTGACTTGACACCCACCTAGGATTGTCTACCAAAAATGCTTCCTTTTATTGTTTATCTCCCTTTTATGATCCCATTTCCGAGAGAAAACAATACGCATGTCTGGTTGCATAAATATGGATTTACAATTCTCTTCTTTTGGGAAAATCTTTTTAGATAACATCCTGCTCAATTTAGATGCTATTTCTTTAATAGCTTTTTTTTCTAAACAATTATTTTTATGAATTGTAACTCTAAAAAAATATTGCTTATTGTAATGAAAAATATTTTATTTGATGGAACTTTTTATTTGAGTTATGCTTTATTCTGTATTAACGTGTTAAAGTGTAGCATTTATTAAATATATCATTTTTAAGAAAATAATGTGCTGTATAATTGCTTTTATTTTCAATTAATTATGAAACTTTATTTTATGGACTGAAAATCTAGAAGTCTAGAAGAAATAATTTGCTTGTTAAGTAATTTTGCATTTGCATTTAACACATATATTCTCTATTAACATAAAAGTCAAAGTCTATCTGGATGTACGTCCGCAAACATTGATTTGAAAAGTTTTTTTCACAGCAATTTGTAAGTTTTCAAGCTATGGTTTGAAAACAATCACATATTTCCAGTATTATGTGATTCGGCGTTATGAGCTATTTAAAAAATAATTTAGTATTGCACTTTAATGAACCTTTTTACTTAGGTGACATGTTGGTAATGAAAATATAATTGAGCAATATTTCTATAACGACCTTATTACATCACATTTAAACTACATCAAACATTTTATTGTTTGTCACGTTTTAATATATTCTTTTATGTTACAAATACTAATTCAATTTACACTCTCAAAAATAAAACTCTCACATTTGACGATTTAGCAATTCTTGAGCTGTATTTCCCCAGTTTTGAGTATCATTTCGTTGCGAAATCACGTGATTTGTGACGAAATGCGAACTTTCAAATGTATAACGAAAATTTTTTCTTTAATTGAAACCTTATTGTAGTGCATTGTGGGAGATTGTTCACTAAAATGATGAATCTGGAATAAAGACTAGGCAATCGAAAATAAAGTGGCAAGGAGTCGACCCCATACCAGGAAGGTAAGCGGTTTGAATCCTGTTTCTGGCATGGGTGTAATTTATCTCCCTGCAATATTTTTCATTGTTGTGTTGTGCCACCTATATGGTGCTCAAGTTAAACTTAAAAATCGAAGACGTTCGGCACTATGACGCTTTTTTTTAAAAAAAAAAGAAGATAGAAAGTCGAAATATTTGCTTAATTTTGATGAAATTTCTCACAGAAAAGAACATTGTTGTTTCGTACCTTTGAAGGAATTTCCCTCCGTGCTCATACCAAGAAATGGTTTCCTCAAAAACGGAAAAAGTTTCGTAATATTTGAGTATCCATTTTCTTCAGTGTAATGCTATTAGTTATCAAATGCTTTTACTTCATACATGCAAAAGTCAATGCTTCTTTAAGGAAATGGGTAAATAAGGAAGTTGGCAGTCAAAACTTTCCCCAAAGAGACATTTTTTCACGCTGTACCTCATTGTGTTTAGATATATACTCTTCAAGCTTCTCGAATTTCTACTGGATAAGAGCACACTACATAAAGACAATGTATTATCTATATTAAAGTCAGGATGTTTTTCATCCTGGAATATCATTTTGTTATAAAACCTTAATATTTATTTCAAACCCTTTGAAAATGTCCTAATAAATACAAGTTATATAATCATTTTGTTCCCACTTCTTTCTTTGTCTTTATTTCATTAACCACAAAATTCAGTTCTTCTGTTTCCAATACTCCTTAGCAGAATCTATCTAATAAATATAAGTTATGCAATCATTTAGTTCCCACTTCTTTCATTACCTTTATTTCATTATTTCAGACTTTGAAACTGTTTCCCTTTCCCGATACTCCACGATGCAAACACAACAAAACCAAAAAATTCAATTATCCTGTTTTCAGAACTCATTAACAGAATCTATACATACATATATCAATTCTTTCCATTTTATTTGTATATATAAAGCGGAAGTAAATTTTAAGCACTATTTTTTAATTTTGATTAAATACACTCAATTTGCAATGTGCTTGAAAGCCATTAAACAATTATACACCGAAGAGCCATTGCATTATGACCACCCTCCATGTATAACAATGAGCTCTCCCAGGTTTTCATGGTTTCTCGCCCAGGAACAATGTTTTCATGGGGCACATTAGGACCCATAATCCTCATTGAACAATCTCTGACGTCTGTAAGCTACTTGAACATAGTTGCAGACCAGGTTCACCCATTCATGGCAACAGTTTTTCCTGCTGGGGATGGTGTTCACCAACAGGATAATGCACCATGTCATAAGGGTCGAATCGTTATGTATTGGTTCGAGGAACATTCCAGTGACTTTCGAGTCATGTCTTGGCCCCCAAATTCACCTGAACTTATTCCAATAGAGCATTTATGGTTCTACTTGGAAAGCCAAATTCATGCTGCCACGCTACCCCCTCGCAATGTGAGGGAATTGCAGGACCAGTTGGTGAGAGCTTGTACCACAGACTACCTATCAGCACCTTGTGGAATCAATACCACGGCGGGTGCTAGCAGTTTTGAGGGCTAAAGGAGGTCCTACATGTTATAAGCAGGGTGGTCATAATGTAATGGCTCTTCGGTGTATAAGGAATAATAATCGTGACATCAAATTTTCGAGTGCTAACATAAATAAACAAATTATGCTTACTTTAATTGCTATTTTTCTACCACTTTAGTTATTGATGCAAGCCAGAGCTATTGACTAAAATGAATCTTTCTGTACATTTTCTGAAAGTTGAATATTTTTGTAATATTATTTCATGTATCCATTTTTTTTTTATAATTAACATAAATATTGACATAATGCGATTTTTTAATACGTAAAATTATATTATTGTTTTTTAATAATATTTAAATTTCACTTTCTGTTGTATAAGCTACTAAGCATGATGTATAAGCAACAAAGTATTGTTTTCTGCACTCTACGTCACTTTTAATTCTAACTTTTAAAAGGGTGTGAAATTTCTGAGAGCTGTTACATTGGATTAGTAATTACTTTTCCGATATTTTCTGTTCTTCAGTGAAGGTGTGTAATAGCACTCTAAGATACAAAAAATTAAGGTACTAAATGCTCGAATTTCTATTTTGAATTATTGATTTTTGCTTATAAAAATAAATAACAGTGTTACAGTTTGTATGTCATGCGAATAAAATCTTACGCAATGTATGTTTTTTATGTCAGATACTTCTTAGGGCAAAGAGTAGAAAAAAAACCAACTCAATTTGTCTCTTTAATGGTAATGTAATTTTCCTTATCGATTAAAATTTCAATTCAACAAATAAAGAACCTCATGGGAACAATGAGAAGCATCCATTCTTTAATTCTGTTGGGAAATGTATTTTGTCAACAATATACATATTTGTTGCTTAAGCTACTTCTAAACTTTAAGTAAAGTTTATGATATTTTATAATAGATTTTACACGGAACCTTCCCGATGTAAATAGCAATAAAAATTTCGTTAATGAATGTTCTAGTAATTTCTTTTAGCATCTTCGATTAAAACAAGAGTGTAAATAAAGATTCATCAATATACACACAAAGAGTTGTAGAATATCATTAGACTATTAATAAATTAAAATATAAATATAAGAAAAATGTGATTAAAACTTCCTTGATTTAACCTAGTCTTAGACGCAGTGTAGCCAAATCATGTCTCTTGCGCCAAAAATTTGCATCACTCACTCACAAAATATTTGATAAAATAATGGATATTTGATTTGTTTTGAAATTTTTTTTATCCATATTATATATTTTTCTATGTGAAAATTTAGTATTCAGTACATCGTAGCTACACGTATTTAATGTTAGTTCCTTATTTGAGAAAAATGCATGAGCTAAACAAGAAAATGCTTTCTAACTTATTTTTGAAAAGAATCAACACTTGGTTTTTGAATTAATGCTAGTGTAATACACCAGATATTAAGTTTTATTGATAATACAGTTTCATTTCTTTCCGATTGATTTAAGTATCGCATGAGTTTTTCTGCTACAAAAAAATCTGTTTAATTAAAGATTAACTCACTAGAATAGTTGGATCCTTTTAAACAGAGTTCCCAGTTGTTGAAGTCTTACAATTGTGTAAGCCTCATTCACAAAGGGATAAACTTGTTCTTTGGTGAAAGTGAGTTTGGAAATAGTTTTCACCTTAAAAGGCTTTAAAAAACGGTCCATTTAATAGTTGAAGTTAATACGTTGCTCCTAAAACGTACCAGAAGAACTTAAGGACTACACGAGGCACGATTTAGGCAGCTACTTAATGCTTTAAGCAAAGTGTTATTCTGAATCTCAAACAATTGTTAACTAGCAAAGAAACAACTTGAATACTAAAATGTGATGTATTTAATAATCTATACGTTACTATTCCTTACACAAGTTCATTCAGTACATTAAAAACTCACCAACTATCAACTAACTTGTCTTGATACGTGTCTTGAGATAAACAATTTTATTACATTTATTTTATGTCAATGAAACTATTATGTGCAATTTACCATTAGATCTAACTCAACAAATTGTTTGGCGCAGTATATCCTCCTTTGGATCTTGTGCCATAAAACTTCTACATTCAATCAATCAATCGATTCTTCTGTATGAATATCCACATAAGAAAGGCTTCCTTTTCTATTAGCTAGAGCGTTGTTTTTTAGAAATCAGAGGTCGTAGGATTTAGGAGAGTTTCGATTTTAGACAACTTTCCGTTTTATTTTAAAATAACCTACAATTGCATCGAAACATATTTTGCAAACAATCCATTCGTAATCTTAATTAGTTGCAAACGATATTAAATATTTAAAATTCTTTTAAAATTTCAGCCTTGAATTTGGTGATAAAATCTTTAAAGGTATACAAATCAATCAGCACAAGTGAAGTTTTGTGTTTATGCATAATTTTTAATTAAATATCTGTACAAATAATTTATTTTTATTCTATTTGCTTTAAATTGTAAATCATAATTCAAGTTTAATTTGTATGGTATATTACTTAAAAACGCAAATATTAAATTGCACTCAATTATTTGTAAACTTTTGGCTACTATCTAGAAGCTACTAAACAATGAAATGTTCCTTTGACGCCATTATTACCACCTCGTTTATATTCATTTATCCAATTTAGATGAAACTAGAGATCTTAATATTTCTTATGCATTTGTCAAGTGTAACCGCTTAAAGTGAGCTTTTAAGAGATAAATAATTGAGGAAACCCTTTAGGGTTTTAAATTAAAATGTTTCGCATATCAAATTAAAAACCTGTCTCTTTCATAAAAATTTAAACAAGACTTACGGAATAAGATTTTCTTAGTTTAAGTGAGTCTTTTAAACATTCCAGTAGAAACAAGCGAAAAAAAGTGACTTTCAAATTATGATACTTTATTTTAAGTTAAAAATATAAAAGGTTTTTAACATGCAGGCACATCGCACAGTTTTTCTGAAGCAAACAATTGAATGTCTGATTCAATTGTCCAGAAGATCATTCAAATGGTCTAGTGGCAAAATGTTAAATTAGTTTTCACTAGCTAAGTGCAGTTTCGATTTCTTCAGTATAACCTATACACAAAATTTCTTCTGATTTTAATTAAATTTAAGTAGCGTCGTTTAAGTATGGACATCATATATTTTAATTCCTGTTTTCACCAAATTGTCTCATTAATATGACAGTATCAAACATTTATTCACTAGCCTATATATAATTAAGTATATTAATTACATAAATAAATTTTCATTTCACAATATTTTCTAAACATTTTATTCAGCTTTTAGCAGTTAAACTCGCATGGAATCCATTTCATGAAATTTTGTACCGTGTGTTTATGCTTAGAATAGTTCGAAATACTTATGAAAGCATTTAAACTTAAAATTTCTATAAATAATAAGCGACATTTAATGGAATCAACTGCCTCAGGAAGTAGGGATGTAGGGAAACATAGGGTTCCACCGATTGCTTTTTAAATTTTCCATCACTTACTGCGCTTCCTTGTCACTTTTCCAAGTTCACGTGGCTGTTAGAAAAATGATCCCTGTCTTTGGATAGAGGAAATTAATGGTTTGATTTGAATACAATACGAGGATTTTGAAAAATGATCAGTATTTCCAGATAACTTTCGTACAAGTTAATTTATTCTGAGAGATTGCCGCAGCAACTAATATTCTCTAGAGTGTGCGGAAACAGTTTGATTTACCATAGCTTGGTGAAATATAATTCATTTAGTTTTAAACATTATGGACAAAAAGGTAAACCAATTATTTAAAATGCTTTTAAGATATGAGAATGCAGTCGTTTAAAAGAGTTTAAAATATGGTTATATTTCGAGGAGAAGATTAAAAGATCTTATAAAGATAATCATTACTATTTAGATAACAAGATAATGCAATTTATACCAAAGTACTAAATATTTTAAAAATTAAACTGCATGATCATTTGGTCATTTCTGATTTCGATAAATGATCTGTTCTTACTTTCTTTCGCTTTTTGATATATTTTTTTTAAAGAATATTCAAATTTAAGCATGTGTTTTTGGTCATTTTATAAATGGCTCAAAACAAAAGGAAAAAGTTATTCTAAAACTAAAATTTACTGATATTAATAACGGTACAAGGGTATTTCCGTTCAACCGTTTTTTTTTAAATATGAGTTTTATTTGTACCCATAACAAATAATATTTCTAAAATAAAATTGCTAATGATCTCTATAGGTAAAATAATACGCCCTATTTGGACATAGGATATTTTGCCACGAAATTCAGCATCCAAACTAATTCAGTTTTAACCAAGTTGTTCAAATTTTTACCAAGAGTTCTAAATTTTAGTCAATTGATTTTAACTTAGATTTAGGCGTGAAATAGCCTGGATGTAGTCAAAAATATACACCATCCAAATCAATTCATTTCCTTGATGAAATAGTTACTCTACAAGTGTATAAAATATTTAAATACCGACTACTTCAATTACTTACAAAATTTTATAGAGAGAAAATATTTTTCTCCCTGATACTGCAAAATGGGGCAACTCTTATGGTATTTTATTTGTTGGAATACAGAACAATGTAGCACACATAATAAGTTCTTGTTGTTTCATTATCGTCTCTGGATTTTTCATTACCTTAACTTCTTTCACTGGTTATGTGACGTAGGAACAAACATTATCCACAACAGTTTCGATTTTATATTCGAAATTACTGCCCTTACTGTTGATCAACACATAACCAAATCTTGCTCTAAATCTGCACCCCAAGGGCAATATTCTAGGTTACCATGACATATACCAGAAATAAATAACAGAATATCTTCTAATTATAAATATGCTCATTATGTTAGAAATCTTAATATAAGCTTACTTTATCGATTCCATAATGTATATCCCATAGATTTGACGTAGGTAGCTAATGACAAATATTTCTTGATCACCACGGATCAGTTAAGACAGTTTTTAGACGGCTCTGTCGTCATAAGGAAAGATGCTTTTCTTTGCGAATAACATGCCATTTTCGTAATTGCTATGAGCTTGCAACAGTTACTCATAGCTCATAATAAGTTCAAGTTTAACCTATACAGTCACCTATACTCTCACTTTGCTTATTCTTGAAGTGTTACTTAAATCGGTAATAAGAAGAAAAGCCACAGTTTTGTGAAAATGAAAGGCGTCTGCGGTCTAACTTTTTAATATTTAGAAACTTTCTCTAATGATGCATGATCTAGGATCATAAAAATTAGCAAAATCTGAGAATAAGGTAGCGATTTTGATAATTTTATCTAGGTGGAAAAATATAACCAAATTGGCAATTATTAAAAAAAATTAAAACTTTTAAAGTATTTAAGTTATTTGTCTATACTAACTCCCAGATAATTATTCACTGTAAGATTCATTATTGAAGTTGAAGAGTTTATCTTTACTTCAAGTATAAGGCATTTAAAAAATTTTTTTTTAAAAATTTTCTGTGGCGCAAAGCTTTAGAACACCATGTTAATCACATAAATGTCATCTGTTTCGCTATTTAATTTTTCTTCTGAGATATTTTCAATATTCTAGTTATCGTTAGATGGCATTTAATTCTATAAAATCTTGTGAAGCACAAAGTTATCTTCAGTGTCCCAAAGTTACCCCATTTTATAATAGATTATATTATAATAATTTAATCAAAGAATGAAACTGAGTTAATCAAATTAAGAAAAAAGGCATATTAAGAAAATAAGATTTAAAATAATAATTAGTCAAAATGGAAAAGCGCTAAGCAGCTAAAGCCGAATTTGTAGTTTTTAAAAAATTTCGAAAGTTAGAAACACAAATCAAGCTAAAAAATAAGAAATTCTAAAGATATGTAGGGTAAACCAACCAGTGAAGGAACACTTCCCAGTGAAGGAACATTTGATTGATTAAAAATAAGAATTTGAAAGTGCTTCTTTAGATTGAAAAAAAGTTAACATTTTCCAAGTATTCATATGTCATAATTTCAAGAATAGGCTTGTTTTTAAATATTTGTATGGCTCATAAATTCATAAAGAGCATTAAAAAATAACCAAAATTAAGTGTTCTTTTACTGGATGTTCATTCACTGGTAAGAGCTGTTCCTTCACTTGGTCTTCTTACTTCTTGTTATTTGAACCTCCAAAACTTTAAAACAATATTATGTAAGTTCTCTACAATTTTTTTTACATAATTTGCAATTAGTAAAAAATATGTTGACACTGTTATTTAACTAAAATTACGAATTTTGAAATTAATATGATTTTTTAAAAGGCAAAAGAAACTTAAGTGTTCCTTCACTGGCTAGTTTACCCTATGTTAGCATAAACAGCACTTAGTCAGGGGACACACTGTCTGCTAACACACATTAAAAATAAATAATAATAATTATTTATTTTTATTGCTTTTTCTTATTTAATTTATCCATCATGGGGCCTCGGAGCACAATCAGTTTTTGGTATTACCACTGACGACAAAAGGACTCCTGTGTGCAGGCAATGTTTCTCTTGATGAAGAGCTGTTTTTGTTACATTTTGAATTTCTTTTTTTTTCTTGATTTGTGTTTCTAACTTTCCAAATTATAATAATTTACTCAGACATTTATTACGGTTTCAAACAGCTGGAAAAATATTTGCATCTAATGCATTTGCTTTTCAGAAGTTATTTATTGCACAATTTTATTCATACTCTCTCAAAATCATTTTCAAGAAATGAAAGAAATGATTTCAATAAATTTCGGAATACTGATTGAGAGCATTCAGAATCGAAAACTGCGTATCATAAATGCTAGAAGAGATTTCAATGATTTAGTTCTCGACTGGCTCATTTAACATATTTAACGATCCTTATGACGTCAATACAGAACTAAAAAATTCGAATTTCGTTAAGAAATATTTCATTCCATTGGATAGAAATTATTTGAAAGACACTTTAATATCAGTAAGATTTAAATTTGTGAGGTAAACTGTTAAAAAAGGAAAGTTTTCAATAAAATTATTATTAAGTGTTTCGCGTACTTTTAAAATCCTCAAAACACATTGACTATTTTATTTATCTTTCCCTTTTAAATGTAAAATGCGTTTTATATTTATTTTAACCCCTTCGGTCCTAGCGTTTGAGTATTAGAACACTTTAAATTACTCTATATTCCTTATTTTTAAGAGTTTTAACTGTAAAACTTAATGTCCTACTGTTAGAATTTAATTAGTTCGGTAATTGGCAAAATGTTGTAAGATTTAATATTTACTATTATTATATATAGTACAGTGTGTGGCTCAGGGGATAGAGCGCTCGCCTTCCAAGGAGGTGAACCGGGTTCGAATCCCATGGATCGATTTGAATTCCGCACCCAGCTTGCACTGACCACAGTGCTGGCGCATAATATACACAGTGATAGACGGATCTGAGGTTAGAGCCCCCTTGACGTCAGGTTAACCATAGGAGGTTTTCGTGAATTTCTTCTCCATGTTATGCAAATACAAGTTAGTTCCACTCAAAAAGTCCTCCACGAAGGCAAATTTCTCCCAATACTTTATCCAGGAGTTCCCTTGTCTTCTGGAATAGGTTAAAAATAACAAGGCTACGGAGATGAACATTTGTAGATCGTTAACCCGAAATTGGATCAAATGTTCAGTGACGGTAATAAAATATAGTACAGTGTATCTAATCAGTCATTGATTTTTATTTTCACATTTCAGTATTCATCCCCGAAAGGGCTAAAATGAATCAAACTTGTTTAATTGATAATGGCAGCGTAAACAAATAAAAAAAATGCAGCCGACTATCATTAATATTGTTTGTTATTTACTCTTTTTCTAAAAGATTTTTAATAACAATGATATACAAATGCAAACCTTATGCTTTTTAAACAAAAGATATAAATAGATAAAAATAATAAATCCTATTTTTGTTTCAAATTCCTATTCACGACAAAAACTAAAACCAATAAACCATGATATTGTTTTTTTCGTCACCTTCTCTTTCCCCCGTTTTCTCTTTTCTTCGTATTGGCTCGTTTTCTACTGTGTTTCTCCCCCCCCCCTGAAAATAGGCGGATATCTCATGAAGGTCCATTTTTCTCATTGTTTAAAAAGAAGTAGGCACTAGGGTTCTTTTTCGTCTGCAAATCTAGCGTTGGGATTTGAAGCGAAAGAAAGAAGTCGAAGAAGAATGATCAAGTTGCCATTTTATAGCTCCAGGGGGTGCAACTAAAGCACCATCTAAAAGTTCTATATCTCGAGAACCATTCTCACGGAAGTTTTTACCCTGTAAGAAACTTATCGAAGTTGTTTCGCAGCTATTTAAGAAAAGAACTGCGCACATCTACAATAAAAAAATTCAAATACCATGTGCTTTTTTTTTCCATATATTTTCTTCAAACTTTTTCATCATAACACAAGAATTGTTTCTGCTTAAATCTGTGTTAATTAAAACACAAAATTCGATAATTGGTAAGCTTTGTACTAATGTAACTAATAAATTATTTTTTATTAATATTGTTAATAGTGTTTTTATATAAATAATATTGATAAAGTATATTCATTTATGGAAAAAAGTATTTTAGTATTGTATATTACTTTTTGACGTGGCAAACCGAAATGACGTGAGAAACAGATGGTAAACCATTTAGAGAATGTCCGGTTATTTTACAATTAAAAAAATAATTAAAGGAGAAGAGAACAAGATTTATGCTTATAACAGTAAAAAAACATCGTGAACATCAACTGTATTGCAATATCCTATATTTTTATTTTTGAAAAAAAAAACGGCATTTAAGTACGTAAAAAAATTTTAAGGATGTATTTTATAATTTCATATCCGTTATTGAATTTTTCTTTTGTTGAATCATTTGAGTTTACGACTATCAATGTTCAACTTCGTAGCCTTGTAAATTTGAGCCCAATCCAGAAGACAAGAGAACTCCTGGATCAAGTATTGGGAGAAATTTGCATGCATGGAGGACTTTTTGGTGGGAGTACTTTGGCGGGAGACTTTTGATGGGAGACTTTTGATAGGATGACTCGCATTTGCTTTTCATTGAAAGGAAAACTTGGAAAACCCCTACGCTTAGCCTGAAGGCCGGGGGACTCTGACAAATAATCTGTCTACCAATGAGGATAATATTATGTCAGCGCTGGGGTTGGTGCGAGCCGGGTGATGTAAAGGATATTTTATTTTTATATTATTTTATAACCGTCGTTGAACAGCTGACCCAATTTTTTTGGGTTTATGACTACTAATGTTCAACTCAGTAGCCTTGCAATTTTAAGTCCAATTCAGAACACAAAGGAACTCCTGGATCTAGATTATAAGCGTCGTTGAACAGCCAACCCAATTTTTTGGGAACATGACTTCTAATGTTCAACTCCATAGCCTTTTAATTTGGAACCCAATCTAGAAGACAAGAGGATCCAGGATCCGGTGAACTCCTGGATCCAATGAACTCCTGCATGGAACTTTTTTGTAAGTTCATTGCTGAAAAACCCCTTTCAATCACTGCAGTTCTCTCAGACAGAGAAAACATCAATTCCACCATGCGCAGTATGTTGCTGTATTTCTAGATTAGAGGGTCATTTTAGAAGTGAGCAGCTAGACTCTTGTAAGATAATAAAAAGTGAAACTGCATCACGAACATTAACCGGAAAAGTGCCGTCCGCGTGGCCGTTGGATTCGGACGTTCGGTCCGCGGGGAATTTTTGACCACCGAGGACGGGCAGACGGGCGGTTTTTCGAGCCCTGGTTCATACTATCTTAAAGGTGTAAAGTATGCCCTTCAGGCCGGTTGAAAGAGTCGGGCACTTAATCTCTGTCCACTCGTCAACAGTGAAACAAAGACAAAAGATCTCTGAGCTTGCTGACTATGAAATGAATTTGACCCTTAAGATTCCACATTCGTATGAGTATAGATGGACAAACTTATTCAGAATTCTCTTTTCCGCTTTTCGAGACGCAACGCTTGGCAAACATGCTACTCAGCAGAAGCTATTTTTGTTAGTCTGTTTAACTTTAGTGAATTTGTTACTTTTAAATAAAGATTTGAAAAGCAAAATTAAGAAATCAGACTCTCAGTCCAGGAAAGCGAAAACAAAACAGTAAATGGAAAATCCAAAACCTTTAAATCATTGTCAGTATTTAAAAGTAAATTAAACGAATTTTGCTCACTATTTAAAAGTACTTAGTTGGAGGAAAGTGTGAAGCTTAAAACAGGACAGTCGCAAATAAGACGTGAAAGATTGCTACGGACCCATCTAATCTTTTACTCAAGAATGATCCTCTGAGGTATCCAAAATGTAGAGAAAACATGGAAAAATTAAAAATTACAGAGCAGTGAAAAAAGGAAAAAAATAAAGTAATAACAAAAATAATAAAAAAATCCGTAAAAAATATTCCGAAAAAGGAAAAATATATAATCTTTTTATGAGCTCACACGATTATACCCGCAAAAAGGCGTGCTTTCTAATATAGTATAAATATAGCCAAAGTAAAATATATTTTGCGGATTTTTAAATTTTTTTCCCGTTTTTCGGAATATATTTTTCAGGATTTCTTTTATTATTTTAATTATTATTCTTTTTTCTTTTTCTCCTTTTTGTATTTATCTTTTATGCTGTATATATATATATATCTATAGATAGATAGATAGATACGATTGTTAATCATAAAACATAAAAAGGATGAAATTTTGAAAATAATAGCAATTACGAAAAATTTAAAACATAATTTAGAAAACTCAATTTTCAAAAAGATAATTTTTTCTATATTTTTATTTTTTTAATTAATTATTTTTTCTTTTATTAATAATCATTTAAAATTTTTCATAACACATTAACGTTTTTTTTCTTTTTTCCTTCATGCAATTTTCTTACATTAAATGTTTTACGGACTTGCAGCTTATGTTCAATTATTAAAACTCTACTATCTCTTTTCTTTCGTTCTTAATTATTTATTACTATTATTATTGTATAAATTTTCTAGTAGAATATTTTCTACATTAGGTAAAAAAGGAAAACACGAAGGTTTAGTTATTTGCAATAAATGAATCAAATATTAACTTTAATATGGATATTCAAAAATTTAAATTCATTATTATTTAAAGCTTTTAAAGACTAGAGCATTACACAATTATTGAGAACTTAAAATGCGATGTTTGAACAACTACAGCATTTTTAACAGTTATTTATTTTGCTCTTGGCGTTCAAAGTTAAAATTTACTGACTTCAATATTTATCTAGTACCGAACTTATTTGACTTTTAAAAACTTGGTTAATATATTCCAGCGTCAAACATCTATTTATGTACTTTAATTAGAATGATTATATCTTACCTATGCTTGAGCATTTAAAATTAATAAATCACCGACGAAGTTTTAGTTTTAAGACATAGAAATAATATTTTTAAATAATGCTTTAGCTAAGGAATATGATAAACGTTCATGAAACACTTTCGGATAGTTCTTTTAAAAAAATAATTCTTCTCACATTTTATTTTTATAATGAACTTATAGTTCATAGAATGCACAATCATTATTAGTAGGTTGGTTAAGTTGATAATTCAACCGATTTCGTTAAAATTTCGTAGATATTTACATTAAAACTGCATAATTGAAATGATAATGTTCTTTTAAAAGTACTATCAAATCTGTATCATATTTACAGTGTAAAATAATAGTTTAAGGCTATAAAAATATCTAACAATAATTATTTTAATTATTGGAAATATTATTGATATAACTATTCATAAAGTTATCTTTGGCATAACAAATTTCATAATTTTATGCAATTAAGACTAAAAAGTCAAGGGCAATAATTTAGTCATTAAAATATCATTTTTTTTCTCTAAAATATATAATTATTATAATTTTATGTAAGTTTTAGGATATTAACACTTTGGATATTAACACTTTGGGTATCAACATTTGGAATATTAACACTTTGAAAATACATGATGTTTAATAACACTAAGGGACACGTTGATTTTGGTTAAAAGCTGATTTTGAGAAAATATCTTTACGATAACACATATTAACAAAAAAAAAATAACTTTAAAATTCCTTGAAACTTTGTAGGTAGATTTTAACTTATAGTTTTGCTCTATGTTTTGAACTAATAGTTAAGGAGGTCTAAGTATAAATTCGTTATTTTTATGTATTATTCGTTATTTTTATGCATTATTCGTTATTCTGTATGTAAAATTTTACTTTAAATCACTAGTAACTACATTATTGACAGAGAAAAAAAGACTATCTTCTTTATGCATTATAATTTGTTGTAGAGCTGTTTGCATGTAAAAAACAATTATTCTAAAATTTGCACGTGTTTTGAAAAAATTTTTTGAAGATTTGTAATGTTTACCTTAGATTTATTATTTTAAAAATTTTGCTTATTGAAGGCAAAAATAAAATCTTTATTAAGTATGTCTTTTAAAAACAAACATGTATATGACTCAGTCGGATACCTAAACTCAGTTTAGTCAGAGCGAACTAACATGAACTAATTATGCCTTTGTTCCAATTTAAATAATGGTTGATGCTTTTAAATTTCAAATTTAAGCTTAGTTATGCTATTCTTAGATCATTAATATTTCAATTGCTCATTATTTCTAGATTCTTTATGAATTTTGGTTGGACAAAACGACAGGTGCTAAATAAGAAATATATGCAACATAAGCTTGGAAAAAAAAGTATTTTCGCCATAGTAAAAATAAATGCAAATGAATAAATAAAATATTTTTTTAATTTTATTAATTCATTTGCATTTATTTTTACTATGGCAAAAATACTTTTTTTCCCAAGCTTATGTTGCATACGTTTCTTATTTATCACCTGTCGTTTTGTCCAACCTAAACTCAGTTTAGTCAGAGCGAACTAACATGAACTAATTATGCCTTTGTTCCAATTTAAATAATGGTTGATGCTTTTAAATTTCAAATTTAAGCTTAGTTATGCTATTCTTAGATCATTAATATTTCAATTGCTCATTATTTCTAGATTCTTTATGAATTTTGGTTGGACAAAACGACAGGTGCTAAATAAGAAATATATGCAACATAAGCTTGGAAAAAAAAGTATTTTCGCCATAGTAAAAATAAATGCAAATGAATAAATAAAATATTTTTTTAATTTTATTAATTCATTTGCATTTATTTTTACTATGGCAAAAATACTTTTTTTCCCAAGCTTATGTTGCATACGTTTCTTATTTATCACCTGTCGTTTTGTCCAACCTAAACTCAGTTTAGTCAGAGCGAACTAACATGAACTAATTATGCCTTTGTTCCAATTTAAATAATGGTTGATGCTTTTAAATTTCAAATTTAAGCTTAGTTATGCTATTCTTAGATCATTAATATTTCAATTGCTCATTATTTCTAGATTCTTTATGAATTTTGGTTGGACAAAACGACAGGTGCTAAATAAGAAATATATGCAACATAAGCTTGGAAAAAAAAGTATTTTCGCCATAGTAAAAATAAATGCAAATGAATAAATAAAATATTTTTTTAATTTTATTAATTCATTTGCATTTATTTTTACTATGGCAAAAATACTTTTTTTCCCAAGCTTATGTTGCATACGTTTCTTATTTATCACCTGTCGTTTTGTCCAACCTAAACTCAGTTTAGTCAGAGCGAACTAACATGAACTAATTATGCCTTTGTTCCAATTTAAATAATGGTTGATGCTTTTAAATTTCAAATTTAAGCTTAGTTATGCTATTCTTAGATCATTAATATTTCAATTGCTCATTATTTATAGATTCTTTATGAATTTTAGTTGGCCAAAACGACAGGTGATAAATAAGAAATGTATGCAACATAAGCTTGGAAAAAAAAGTATTTTTGCCATAGCAAAAATAAATGCTAATGAATTAATAAAATATTTTTTTCTTTTTTTACTTGAACAGTATTTTTTTGAAAAACTACAAATCTTAACTCATAATTATAAAGTAGACTTTATGGTCACATATTATTACATATTAAAATGCGGTTCGTTCAAAGACCAAGTATTGGTAGCCTCATTGATCATTAGCTAGTTGAATTCTATATTTTAATAACTGTGCTTACCAGCAAACATGCTAACTACAAATGTAATAATATTTCAGCAATAATCATTTAGATAAACTGCAATTAATTTTTTTAGACTTTCAAGTAAAATTGTCCTTCAAGAGAGTGACTTTCCTTAGTTAAATACGGGTTCAACCATTTCATAAGGTCAGTACAGATCTTTCTTTTTTTTAATAATTTAGTACTACTCTCAGCTTCAAACAGTAATCGATGAGCTAACTCAACTCTTTATAATGTTTAGCACAGTACAGCCGATTCAAGTTCTAGTAGAATTATTATTTATATACAATATAAATCCTGTTGGCTTATTTTATCCTCACAAATTAGACATTTAAAAAAATTTGTATGATTGTGCAAATTATGCATTCCCTTATTCATAACATTCATTGCCTAAATTTACATGCATGAAGCGAGTTAAAACATTTGTAATTACTTGTGATATTTATTAATAAGAATTAACATAAAAGGTGGTTTATAGTGGAGTTTAACTTTTTCGTCTTCTATTTTAGATACTCAATTGCAACATTACACCAGATTTTTTGTTTCATATTAGTGATTTTTTTTCTAAACAATTTAATATTTCATGATAACGAGTCTGTTAAAATAATTTATAGCACATTTTTGCGAGATGTACAGCAATTTGAAATCCCAGACAACAAGCTAGTTTTTGTATCAAATTGAAAAATTTCGCAGAAAACAAGGACGTAAATTTTTATAAAGTGACTTTATGGCAGCAGTAAACCAAACTGTAGTTTCGAGGTTGCTCTAACAAAGAGAGTAGAGCTTCATATTCGATATTCTTGCCGACGATCTTACCTCATAAACTGAAAACATAAATCTCGGCATACATTAAAGTCACTCTCTTGTGTAACGGAAAACAAATTTCTTAAGTAAAATTCTTACTTGAAAAAGATTAGCGTATACTTGTCTGTTAGAGACGGGTCTGTTCATTGTTACTATAACTAATGTAAAACAATAATTTAATTTCAACTGTGCATGTACCTTGGAATGGCAATTAAAGTTACTTTAATTGATGAATTACAGTAATTGGAAAAGACTGTTATGGCTTAGGATATAGTATAAATGTTTTTATTTCTCGGGTATAAAATTTCCTACTAACATATTGCTGTAGACATTTTTCTGTAATTTAATACTAGATTTGAAAGCCGTGATGGCTCAGTGGTTATGACTGGTTAATTGTCATTGTGAAGACCTGGGATTTGATCCCTAAACTTGAGGTTTGATCCCTGGAGTATACCACTGGCTTAGAGTATGGTATAAATGATTTTCTTTCTCTGGTATAAAATTTCCTACAAACATATTGTTGTAGACACTTTTCTGTTATTCAATACTAAATTTGAAAACCGTAATGGCTCAGTAGTTATAGCTGGTTAATTGTCATTGTGAAGACCTGGGGTTTGATCCCTAGTGGTGGCTTGCAGCCCAACAAACTTCCAATCGATGGGTACCAGACAGACTGTGAAGTAAAGGTGGCTCTTACGCCCCTTTCCAGAGTCAAGTCGTATGTCAGGAAATTGTGGAGCCCTCTGGCACACAACGGGCTGTTGCGGGAATGCTTTTGAAATTAAATTTAAAACATGTGTGCACACATATTAATTACGCGCAAAATGTGAAAATTTAAATAAATGTTTATTTTTCCTTCATATTAGATTAAAATAATTTACTCAAAAATTTTAAATACTGTATACCAGCAATTTATTGCTAAAATAGTTGCACATTTTAAATAATACATAAGGTTTTATTAGTTTCATAAATTTTTAAATAAATGTTTCAAAGTTTCTTTGCATTTTCAATTAGTAATTTCTCTTAAATATGCTTAAAAAAAACTTTTTTTTCTCCTTAAAATTGGTATATGCAAGTGGAATGAAAAGGAAAACAAACTAGAAAAAAAATCACATCTTATCTAAATATCTAATATCTTTGGAAAGATATCTCGCTTTTCCAGGAAATTACATATAAAACTGAGAACATTTCTTTCGTTATAGCAGTACTAAAACAAGTACCAGTAACGAA